>NC_045147.1:7342791-7531377 GCF_008831285.2 Nymphaea colorata | reverse complement strand
AGGGCTTCTCACACGAAAATCCTAAGGGTTCACTTAAGCACCCTAACTTAGCAAAATCAATGGGGAGAATAGAAGAAAGTGAAGAAGAGAATGGGAGAAAAAGGGGAAGGGGCTTGGACGAACCTCTTCTCTCTTCCTTGGCTTCTCCCTCCTAGCTCCTTGGCTGCAGCAATTTGATAGAATGCTCCAAAATTTCGTCCTCCCTTGGTGGCCAAGGGGAGGTTTATATAGAGGAGGAGGTGGGTTCAACCACCTTCTTAACTCACCTTGGGAACTTGCTTAAGACCTTGGGGACTTGTAAAATGAGTTAAATAGACTTTAAAGGCTCTAATTGACCATTTCTCAGCCCATTTCCACGAGCTAGGTGGGCTGGGCTAGGTTTGGTCAACTTGGGTTCAGACCTAGGTGACCATTTTGACCAAAATTTGGACGAAAATGCCCTTGCACAGGGTTTTGCCCTTATTTTGTACTATTTATTTATTTTTTGTTTGAAATTGAGCTTATAAGGTTAAAACCTAGTTACTAAGCTCCAAATGCCATTGAATTATGATAATTAAATTTAAATTTAATAAAATTTAAAAATTTTATCAAATTTGGTTCGAAAAGGGTATTTTCGTTCAAAACTTGATTGAAAATGGATTTCAACTGAATCAAACTTTCACTTGAGAAATTCAATTTAAATTTGGTATTTGATTCATGCATTTGACAAATTCAAATGTTTATTTGCCTTTCATAAACCATTTTAGGCTTTTTAATCTTAAGTTGACCTCAGAAGGGCAAAATTGTCCAAATTGATCAATTTCGACCAATTGGCCAAGTCAAGCTCATTTGCAAGTAGTTTGACTTTATTTGAGGTAATTTGATAAATTTGATCAAGAAAGCTCTTAATTGAGCTAATTGTACTTTCACTGAGTTTAGTCAAAGTGGGTTTGGTTCGGTCAAAGTCTATTTTCGTCCATTAATTGGATCATGAGACAGACTTACGTTTTGATGTGTTGAGCCCATGGTGACCGAACCTAGCTGGAATTGGCACCACATTTGAGTGCACCCGGGTCAAACCTACTTGGATTAAGTAGGTTAGGTGAGTTTGACCAGTCTAGTAATTGCTTCCTTGAAAATGATTTTTTTCTTTAAGGAGGACCTGCTTAAAGAAGAGAGAGAGACATAAATGTCTCTCTTTTCCTAGGTTTCTCCTTTATTTCTTCTTGAAAATGACTTTTCTTCAATTAATTTGAGAGAAAATATTATTTATTATTTTTTTGACATGGAGGGGGCATGGCCCCTGGGGGCTCTTGACCACACGGGCTAGGTGGGGCCCACACGTGGGTCCCACGTAGCATTTTAGACTGAATTAGATCCAATTCTTGGATCTAAGTCAAATTTGCATTTTGCAATTGGATTTGGATTTCAAATGACATTTGCAATTGAATTTGGACTCGTAATCCTGCATTGGGATTCGTGTATCGGTTAAATTCACGATTTGAATCTAATTGTTCTTTAGATTCGAAATTGGCTTTGAAATTGTAAATTTTCACAATTCTTTTGTGAAATTTTCACATTGCTTCAATTTTGATGTGGAAAAATTTGGGGTGTTAACAGATGCCCTCTTTGTTGTTAAGCAAATTGAATAATTTGCTTAATAGCAAAATTCACGCACCAAATTTTTGCAAATCGTTTGGAAATCCATTTTTCAAATGATGTTGAACCATCCTTGCTCGAGGGAAATGCTAGGCATAGACCTGAAATAAGAAGATTTTTCTCCATCTCATTGGAGACTTTGTAGAGGAATTAATGTTGGTTGAAAAATTTTGTAATTGTGAAAGTTTTTGCATTTGATGCTTGGAGAAATTTGCCCTCGATGCCTTCTAAATCATTGGCAAGTGCTTTTCTCTCCTTTTACTTAGTTTTTCACATACTCGCTTTTGCTTTTGAATTTTGATTTTCTTTTTGAGCCACCCTTCACTCTTGGGAGAAATTCCTCACCACCCCAAAAGCTACTACGAGTTCCACCGCTTTGGCGGTTTTGTGTAGTTTGCTTTGTGTAATATCAAGTCTATCGGGCTTTCTTCTGAACCCTTGTAACAAGCTTTGGGCCGGTAACTCCTAGACCAGTTGGCCTCAGGGTACGAAATGTAAAACACTCCCCGGGCTTACTTGCTCGAATTCAGAAGGCTTTAGGAGACTTAATATAAGCAAAATGTTCATGGATTGCTTTTTAGCTTCACGGCGTAAGCATAGGTCATATGCCCACCCGCGCCTGCTGAGCTTTGAACCAGAGGAACAACTACACTCACCCCGAGCTCATTGCTCAACTCATTTCGCTTGATAGCTTTTTCTAGCATCTTGCCAAGGTCTTTTAGGTGACAAGACTTTTTCTTATGGCATCTCATGCTAGACCTTTACAAATGCCGATTGTCGGGACCAACATTAATTACTATACATTAGTTCCTCAATGTCTGTGAAATTTCTTGCCTATTTCAAGACGATGCCCTTGCAATTGTCCTCAAGACATGGGTTGAGTTTGAAAATTTTGATGCATTTTTGAAACTTTTCCCTAAGGGATACCATGCCCCTTAGTTGGTTTGAAAATTGTTACAAACGTGCTTATCAAAGCACAACTATTTTGAATTTTTTTTTTTTTTGAATTACAAATTCAAGTATAGAATTTTTTGAGATGCAAAGCATTAATTGGATCGGGGATTTCAACCCCATCGGCATCAATCAGTCGATAAGAATTGTGAGGTAGAACCTCTTTGACAACATATGGTCCTTCCCAGTTCGGTGCCCATTTTCCTTTGGGTCTACTCCTGAGTGGAACTATGGATCTTAAAACAAGATCATTTACCTGAAATTTTCTTTCAATGACTGATTTGGCATAATGTCGGGCGACTCTCTTACGATAGACTTCGGCATGCTCTGCCGCTTGTAGTCTTTTCTCGTCTAAGAGGTCTAATTGAGCAAGTATCTTTTTTTGATATTTACTAATTGGGAGTTCAATGAGAGCAGCAAATTTCATTGCTGGTTTTTGGACATGTAATGGAAGGACAATTTCCGTTCCATATACTAATTCTGCTGGTGTAGCATTGGTGGGTGTCCGAATTGTGGTTCGATACGCCCAAAGTGCATTGTGCATTTTCTCGTGCCAATCTGGCCTGTTTCAACTGCCCTTTCTAAGACACGAATCAAAATCTTGTTGGTTGCTTTTGCCTGACCATTACCTTGAGGGTAATATGGGGCAGAAAAGTGATGTTGTATTTTGTGTTTGTGACAAAGATTGCGCATTTTCTCATTTTTGAAATGAGTACCGTTATCAGAAACGATATCATACGGGATGCCAAATCTACACAAAAGATTTTTATGAATGAAGGACACTACGTGTTGTCCTTCGACTGTTTTTAAAGTGATCGCTTCCACCCATTTGGTGAAGTAATCTGTAGTGCAAGAAAATACCTGTGTCCATTTGAGGCAGGTGGATTGATTGGACCGACTACGTCGAAGGCCCACATGGAGAATGGCCATGGTGAGCTGACCGAATGAAGGTACGCTGCTGGAGCATGAATTGATGGTGCATACAACTGACATTTGATGCATTTCTTGACAAATTGGTGACAATCTCTTTGCATTGTGGGCCAATAGTACCCTGCTCTGACTATCTGCTTGACGAGGGTCTGATACCCTACATGTCCCCACAAATTCCTTCATGGGCTTCTTGAATGACTTCTAGTGCCTCATTTGCATCGAGACATCTAGCATATTCTATGCTGAATCCTCTTTGTATAGGATGTCGGCTAGAATGAAATATCTTGAAGACATGTGTCTCAAAACTCTTTGCTCTTTTCGAGACATTTCTGGTGGAAGTGTTCCAGTTTGGAGAAAATCCTTGATGTTCTGATACCATGGTGTTTCTCTACTTTCTGCTTGCAACACCTGTTCTGGTATGACAAAAGATGGTTGTTCGAGTCTTCCAACTTCAAAAGATCTGATAGATTCTCCAGGTTTGAAGGCAATGGTAGAGCCTAAACTGGCTAAACCGTCTGCTATTGGGTTAAATTCTCTTTTGACATGTAAGAGTTGACATTCCTCGAACTGTCTTAAGAGGGAAGCTGCTAACTCTTGATACGGGATCAATTTTTGATCTTTGACTTGACAATCTCCATTGACCTGACTGACAGATCTCCAAAAATGCAAACTCTCTGCACTTTAAATTTGAGCAACACTTTGAGTCCTTGGATTAGGGCCTCGTACTCTGCCATATTATGCGTGTAGGAAAAATTCAATTTGAGAGAGTAAGGAATCATTTCCCTTTCTGGTGTAATGAAAAGTATCCCAATGCCTGCCCCAGCTGTGCTCTTAGATCCATCAAAGTACATCTCCCAAATCGGCTCTGGTTCAGTTGTCAGGATTTGCTCATCTGGAAAATCATCATTTGTTCTAATTTCTTCATATAGAGGAAAATCTGCCAATTGGTCTGCAATGGCTTGCCCCTTGATTGATTTTTGTGACACATATTCCAAATCATATTGCATCAGCAAAACCTGCCACTTTGCTATCCTTCCATTCAGAAATGGCTGTTCGAGGATATATTTGAGTGGATTAAGTTTGGATAAAATTTTAACTTCACAAGCCAATAGATAATGCCTTAATTTTTGCCTTAATTTTTGACACATCCACACCAAGGCTAAGCAAGTTTTTTCCATGTGCGAGTAGTTCTTTTCAAACTGCACAAATGTCTTACTGATGTAATAAATGGCATGTTCTATTCGGCATCTTCTTCATATTGAGCTAGAAATCCACCACAAGCTGAATCGTTAACTGTGATGTAAAGGAGTAGAGGTTCCCCTAAAATTGGAGGTTTTAAAATTGGTGGGCAAAGAAGATACTTCTTGATATTTTCGAATGAGGCTTGACATTCATGCCCCCATTCAAATTTGACTCCTTTCCGCAGTAAATGGTTGAAGGGTTCGCACCTCATGGCGAGATTAGATATAAACCTTCTGATTGACTGAATTCTGCCTTGCAAGCTGCGTAGCTCCTTAAGATTTGTTGGGGGTGACATTTCGATGATCGCCTTTGCTTTGGAAGGATCCATCTCGATTCCCTTTTTGCTGACCATAAATCCCAAAAGCTTACCGGATTCCACACCAAATACACATTTTTGCGGATTCAATCTAAGTTTGTATTGTAAGAGTCTATCAAAAACTTGAGAGAGAATGTTAATGTGATTCTCCCTTGTTTTTGACTTAATTAGTAGATCATCTACATATGCATCCATGATTTGATGCATTTGGTCATGAAAAATAACTGCCATAGCCCTTTGATATGTTGCCCCATGGGGTTGTAAATGATGTTTTAGCTTGATCTTGAACTGCCAACTTAATTTGGTTATAACCAGATATCCATCCATAATTAATTTGGTTATAACCAGAATATCCATCCATAAAGGAGAACATAGCGTGACCTGCGGTACTGTCTACCAACAAGTCAATGTTTGGAAGTGGGTAGTCATCCTTTGGTGTAGCCTTATTCAAATCTCTGAAATCGATGCAGAGCCGAATTTTGCCATTTTTCTTTGGGACTACCACAATGTTTGCTAACCATTCAGGATAGTCGATTGTTCGGATGAACCCTGCCTTTAGTAGGTCTTCCAGGCCTTCCTTAACTTGCCCCTCAAGACGAGGGTCTAGTTTCCTCAACTTTTGTTTGATTGGCTTGCATTCTGGTTTCAATGGTAGTCGATGCTCGACTAATTTTGTATCAAGTCCTGGCATGTCCTCATAAGTCCACGCAAAGGCTTCTTGATGCTTTTTGAGGAAGTCTATCAACTCTTTTCTTTCTTCTGCTGAGAGACTTGTTCCAATTTGCAAAATCTTTGGACTCTCTTCCGTGCCAATGTTAATTTCCTCAATCGGATCATTAATCAGAGGTGACAGTTGATCTTGCTTTCTCATTTGGATGAACTCTGGACATTCGGCCTCAGTGAGTTCTGGATTTATCTCCTTAAAAGCTTTTGATGTTTGATCCTCAAATGCCATCCTAAAGATTGTAAAGAAGTTAGATGAAATTTGAGACATTGTATATGGAAGTAATTTGCATTTGTCATTGTATTTTTGAAGGTATTACAAAATGAAGACACTTGGTCTATTTGAGTACAATGACGACAAAATGACAAAATGATGGCGGATTTGTTGATTCAAATTGATGGTGAACATCCGCCTATGGTATTGCTCTTGACGAAAGGTACTGGCTTGAATTCTTCCTCAACATCCACTTTTTCATAGCTTTGGCACCCCAAGGCTTGAGTGCCTCGTTGTCTTGTCAAGGTAACTGGTTCCAAGATTCCATTTTCATGTTTGCCAAACTAGTAAATGGCTGGTAGCCATGGCGTATGAGTAAATCCAATCCTTTCTCATTCTGGCAGAATTTCTTGAACAACAGATGACTTTTGTAACTTGTTTCAAGTTTGGTACCCTTTTTCACCCATACCTGTTTCTTTGGTTTCTGAATGGCCAATCTGCTAAGACTTTGAGATATTTCTTCCTCTTTGCAGACTCGAATACTGGGTACCTCAATTGTATATGTTGGTACCGGAATCATTGGGTGTACAAGCCGACTTTCCCTATCCTCTGCATAGATGGTTATAGAATTCCCGTTGTGAGTCCATTTGACACACTAATATAGAGTGGAGGGAACTGCATTGGTAGCATGGATCCATGGCCTGCCAAGCAACAAGTTGAAGGAGGGTTCTATATCCACCACATGAAATAAAACCCGATGATACGTCTCAGAAATATTCAAATCCAGACATATGCATCCTAGGCATGGTTGTCCTGTCCCGTCATATCCATGGATGAAAATTGTGGATGGAGTATAGTCGGCCTGTCTTATGCCCAACTCACGAGTTGTTTGTTGTGGACAGATGTTCAGGCTTGCTCCACCATCAATTAAAATGTGGGAGACTCTGGTGCCCCTTGTCTCTATCACTATGTGCAAGGCGTCATTGTGTGATGCACCTCCAGTTGGTAGATCTTTATCAGAGAATATGATCGGACTATTTTCACATAATTCAAAAGCCCATTCATTCCCCCTGTTAGGGCTAAACCCTCCCTTCTTGACTTCAGGTAAGGGGTCCAATTCATTGAAAATGGATTCCAATGGTTCAGGGTCGCACACTTGTGACTTCTGATCAATCTCTGTTAGATGGTCTTGTTTAACCAGTCCGGTTTGTGCATTGATGGATCCTTTATCATGTTTGAAAAGCAATCCAAAGAAATCCAGGGACGCTGTATCCCTTTTGTTTGTCACCATAATTTGACGACCTGTTGAAAATCTGACCATCGAAACTATTCCTTTGCCATGTTTAGGAAAAGGATTCTTGAGAATGTCCGGCTGTTCACTGACCTCTTTGATTATTTCTTTGTCAACTGCATCTTTCACAATATTTTTAAGTACAAGGCAGTCTTTGTATCATGTCCTGGAGCGCGATAAAATTTGCAGAATTGCTCTTTGTTTTTCCCTATCATTGGTGGGGGGTTGGAGACTTTTGGGAGAAATAGAGTACCTCTTTCGATTAGCATATGCATGACCTCTTCATAACTTTGTTGTAATGGGGTGAATTTTCTATCGTACCCCCATCCAGGATGTTTGTTTTTGGTGCCACTACTACTGCCACTAGCTCTGTCCATTACCCCTTTATTCTTGGGATATTCGGACTTTTCTTTCTTGAAGGCTGCAGCGTTGGCCACGATGTTGGCTGGAGCATTCTGACTTCTGCTATTCTTCTTTGTATCTTCCCTTACTTTTACCGGGATGACAGCATCAAAAGCTCCATTCTCAATTCCTGCTTCAATGCATTCTGCTCTCTCAGTGAGATCGATGAAAGACTTGATTGGAGCATTGGAAATGAGGCTCCTTAATGGTTGTGTCAAATTGTTTACGATCAATCCCAGTGCATGGGATTGAGAGATTGGGTCTCTCATCTTGTTGCAAGAAGACCTCCACCTCTGAATAAAATCTCTCACCTTTTCACCTGGCCTCTGTTTTAGATAGCATAATGTGGTGATCGTTGGTGCAGTTTCAACGTTTTGAATGAACCTTTCGATGAAAAGGTTGATTAACATGTCAAAATTTTTCAATTCCACTAGGTTGATGTGTTCCCGATACCATTGTGCTGCAATTCCTTCTAGGCTTCTAGGGAAACATCGAAAGAGGGCCCTATGATTGTGGCAGAATTTGTAGCATTCAGCAAAGAACATGGCCAAATGTGCCTTTGGGTCTCCATGGCCATCAAATTTGATAAATTTCTTGGGCAAGTTTTTTATGTGTTTGTCATTTTCGAAGCTTTCGTAGAAATCTTCGCAAGTGAAATTCCTCTTGTTCTTGCCTTTAAGTTGTACTGCATTTAACTTCTTTTCAACTTCCTGGATTTTTGTTTTCCAGGATTCTCTCTTCTTCTTTTTCTTGGGAGTTTTCGGTTCTTCCTCACTACTAGATTTTGTTGTAGCGTCTTCAGAAGAGTCTGAACTGCTTGATGAGTACTTTCTTGTTTTCTTCCCTTTCTTTTTGGCTTTTTCTGCCTGCGCTTGTTCTTCATTGAACATGATCATGTATTTCTGGAATCTTCTGTATTCCTCAAATTCCGGGTCATTTATTTCCAGCTTGGGAGGTGTTTCTGAGGAGGATTCTTCTCCCCTGTCTCCTATAAAAGGTTGATCAAGCTCCATTTCACTCCTTCTCCTGCTTTGGCTTCTGGTTTCAACCATAAAGCGGATGTTCACCTTGCAAGAAGAAAAATTGAAAATGTTAGGATGTGAATTGATGAGAGATGACAAATTTTGATTACATATTAAAAGAAAGATGAGAATGACAAAACTTGACAAAGTTTAACATAACTTGACAAAACTTGACAAATTTTGGCTTAATGACAATGAACTAGATATGACAATCTAGGACAGAAGGATAGATGGGCGGACTTCATCCCACCATTTTACATATTCGGAACTCATTCCTGGACCAAGGACAAGATACAAGTGAGCAAATGATTCCCAACGTTGCTGGGCATAGGTGTATATCCCGGACCACTCTTCAGTGTCTAGTTCACACTCCACAATGGCTCCTTCCGACTCAATTGGATATGCCTTCCTCTGACGTAGTGAGAATTGCCTGAGGCAACGCTCTGGATGATATTCAATTATGAAAAACGGTCCCAATAGAAGACTTCCTCTGACTGGGTTGTAAGTGTATCTTGACTTGATGACCTCTCGATCAAAGAAGTCCCAAATGATGGTGGATTCATCAACTTCCTCCATCTTTCTGCGGTAGTACTCCATACTGGATAACTGACCGTCTGTGTTTTGAAAATGACATGATTGTGGCCCCCACATGTTTGTAGAACCATACTTGCAGTGCAAAGACACATCCTTCTATCGAGTCTGCATCTCCAATTGAAAATTTGGCCAACCCTCTATAAAGGAATGCCAAGGCTGCCATTGCTATGGAAATGTGACAGACTTTGACATGCCTCCATTTTCTGAAGAGGCGAGCTATGCGGAAATCCATTATGTGATCTTCATTATTGAAGAAGATAAGACCCACGGTCTAAGTCACCATGGAGCTTTTGTACTTGTCTGCAACACTTCTAGATAGTGACGTAGGGTTGTCAAATTGGGAGTATGTTTCACCAAGCTCTTGTAGTTGAAGATATTGATGTCCATCTTTCTCTAGAAAATGCCAACTCCTTTTCCCTGTGAGTTTACGAATCACTTCTAGAGTTTTGACTTGACCTTGGTTTACAAGGAACTGGTCTTCAATTGGACCTCTTGGGTCACCTTTTGGTTCTGGCAAACCCATAATGTTGGAGAACTCATCAAGAGTGATTGTCATTTCACCCCATGGAAACCAGAATGTGTTGGTCCTTGGGTTCCATCTTTCAGCAATTGCATGGATTAGATTTCCATTGATAGGCTGTATGGCAAGACTGACTGCTTCTTCAAGACCGCAATCCTCTAAGTGATCCGGGAACATACACCGAAAAGTTGGGTACCATGAAAGATACCACTGAGGTAGGTAGACTCCACTTGGGATGATGCGAAGTCCGGATCGGCCTTGACATGACCCGAATAGGATGTGGTCATATGGGAAGATACTTTCTGAGTCCATCTAGACAAGAGAAGGTATTTAGACTTTGACATGAATTGACCCAATAGAGACTCGAGAAGAGTTTTGACCTTGGGTTTGGACATGGACTTAGGGGCAAAGTAAAACATCACATGCGTCCAAACAAGCAGTTAATGAAAAATTGATAATGCAATTCCTAGGACTCTTGCCTATATGCATTATTTTGAAAATTGATCTTGGAACCTATGGAAAATAAATGGGTAAATGGTTCTTTATTTATCCAAAATTTATGGTATACCTATATACCAAATTTATGGTACTAGCATTGACTCCTCCAAGGGTTTTCTAGATTTGGGCTCTCCATTTCTCCTTGTTCACCCATCGATATACTGAGACTATTGTCCGTTTCGGTACTAATGGGGGGACTTCTCAGTCCAATTAGGTGGTCCAGTTGTAAGGCTATATCTTGGACTAATGTCCTAGAAATAGCCCGGTAACATGATGACCGGGATATGATATAGGTAAGGATTTGTTTTTCAAAATTCATGAGAAGATGCAAAATAGATGGCTCTATTGCATACATTCTTAAGAGATGGATTTGAAATTTTGAGAGCATACATGGGCTGCATACAATCCTTAAATTGAGGAGGGGTAGGATAAATTGAAATGAATGAGGTTCATGAAATCTCCTCAATGTACACTACATGATGTCGGTATGCATTTTTGTGAATTTTTTTTTTTTGTGCAATTGATGTCCGACATTGGTGAAAATAACTCATATATGATCCAAATAAGTCTTTAGACAAACAATGACAGGTCCCACCGGGTGTGCCATCTGTTCGCACCCCACTCCTTTTTCAAGGAGGTCGAAATGCGAGTCAGCAAAATTCTTTTAAAATTGGGGTTTTGAGAAAATTTTCAAGAGAAAAGGATCCGTTCGTCGGTACGAGGTCCAACCATTCCTGCCGCCTTTAACAGGGGTAATTAGACCAAGGACTAAGGATCATTTGGATCATATATGAGTTATTGATGTAAGTCCTATATGCTTATGCATTGAGGTTTTGGATTCAAGAACCGAAATTCATTTTTTTGAATAAATGAATTTGAATATTGGGGCTCTTCAAGTTGGTTTAAAAACCTTTGTTTTGGTGTTATTTGAAACATTCTTGAGGATTTTTGAAGATTTGGAATTGAGTTCTTTGTTGTGAACTCTAGATGATGATGATCATCTTATGATAAAAATTGATTTTGAACTCTTCTTTTGTCAAATCATGTGATTTATAGAATTCATTCTTTTGAAAGAACATAGGTTCCAAATTGTTAAAAAAAATGTTGTTTTTCAAATGAACTTTGGCCAAAAGATTATGAATGCATTGCTTGTGTTTTCTTTTGAAGTTAAGTGAGGTTTACAAATTCTCATTGCAATATGACTTGGTCACTTTTTGCAACTTAAATTTGAATCACTTAATTTTTTGAGAATATGCATGTGGTGCCATTGATTTTGAGTGAAAGTGAATGCATGAAACGAGAATGGAAACTATATGGAACATTCATTCTTCTCTCTCTCATAATCCCTCAAGATTCATTCATATGAAACATACATTCTTCACTCCCTCATAATCTCTCAAAGTCTGTATTGCACGTCATACAATCTATGCATGAAGATTGATTAAAATGTAGGACTTTCTCTATATGTGCTCATTATATGATTAAGCACATGAATTAGAGATGTAGTCCATAAGCTTGATGCTTGACATAAAATTATCAAAATGGTGAAAATATATAAATGATGTCAAGTTAAATCTTTGAAATAGATGGGAGACGTGGAGGACATCCACTTTTGTCTCAAAATAGCTAAAAATCAGACATTGTGTTGATTTAAATAGCTGAAAATTGTCGACATTGATTCCAATAAATATGTTGTTTCTTAGATGGAAATGACAAGTCTTTCAAATAGATTCAAATTCCAGATTTGATAGTAATGAGATCGTCAACTCTTTTGGATGATTCTAGGATAGTTGGTATTTCAACTATGTAAACTTTGACATTCTTAAACCAATTCCTATGAAACATGATCTGATTTCAACAACATACATACATCTTACGTATGGATTTGCTGAAATTAAGTAAAAATGAAATGAAAATGATTCATAGTCTTGCACTAGGAAAATCAATAAAAATGGCCCATTTCCTTAAAAACCGATTTGAAAACATGTTCCAACCTGATTTTAAGGGAGGAATGTAATTTTTGACAAGAAATCGGATACATATATGTACATATATAACAATGTATACATATACGTACCTTACTTTTCAAAATGAAATTTTATCAAGGGACCGCATGACTCATGAATCATGATGATTCATGGCTGGGTTCTTTTATGTAGGAAGATTGAAAACTTGTTTCAAATCTTCCCTACTACCCTTAATTAATTGAATTGAAAGTCATGAATCAAAATGACTGTGAATAAGCAAGAAAATAAAACAATACTCAAGCTTATTCGTCATCATTTCGCCATGCAATGGTGAATCACATTCATAAAAACGTATCCATCCCTTATAGGCATTTTCATCATACGTGATGTAGCAAAATCACTCTCTCACCGTGGGATTCTCTCATAGTAGGGAGTTCAAAATGGTATTAAGTTGATTCCTTTGAAAGGGACGTGGCCTTGGGGCCCATTTCAAAATTTGATACTTGGCTTCATATTTAAGAAAAACTGACATATGCATGCATTATGCATTAACATGTACATTGAAGCGTAGGTTTCCCTTAGCTGAACATCATTCCCAGCCGTAAGCAAATGAAAATAAACCCTCCCACGAATTGCTGGAATTAAAATAAATCAACAATAAGCTAAAGCAGAAGAGAAGTGAGTTAAGATCACCTACCTTGCGGTCGGTCTTGATGTTTGTCCTTCGTCTTCACTTGTTTTCTTACTCAAGCAATCCTAAGCAAGAATCCAACCGTGGATTCAAGCTTAGCAAAGCTAGAATAAGAAATAGCTTGCTTGCTGGAATTTGGAGTGGTAAAGAGGGCTTCTCACCACGAAAATCCTAAGTAAGGGTTCATTTAAGCACCCTAACTTAGCAAAATCAATGGGGAGAATAGAAAAAAGTGAAGAAGAGAATGAGAGAAAAAGGGGAAGGGGGCTTGGACGAACCTCTTCTCTCTTCCTTGGCTTCTCCCTCTTAGGTCCTTGGTTGCAGCAATTTGATAGAATGCTCCAAAATTTCGTCCCCCCCCTTGGTGGCCAAGGGATGGTTTATATAGAGGAGGAGATGGGTTCAACCACCTTCTTAACTCATCTTGGGAACTTGCTTAAGACCTTGGGGACTTGTAAAATGAGTTAAATAGACTTTAAAGGCTCTAATTGACCATTTCACAGCCCATTTCCACGAGCTAGGTGGGCTGGGCTAGGTTTGGTCAACATGGGTTCAGACCTAGGTGACCATTTTGACCAAAATTTTAGACGAAAATGCCCTTGCACAGGGTTTTGCCCTTATTTTGTACTATTTATTTATTTTTTGTTTGAAATCGAGCTTATAAGGTTAAAACCTAGTTACTAAGCTCCAAATGACATTGAATTATGATAATTAAATTTAAATTTTAATAAAATTTAAAAATTTTATCAAATTTGGTTCGAAAAGGGTATTTTCGTCCAAAACTTGATTGAAAATGGATTTCAACTGAATCAAACTTTCACTTGAGAAATTCAATTTAAATTTGGTATTTGATTCATGCATTTGACAAATTCAAATGTTTATTTGCCTTTCATAAACCATTTTAGGCTTTTTAATCTTAAGTTGACCGTAGAAGGGCAAAATTGTCCAAATTGATCAATTTCGACCAATTGACCAAAGTCAAAGCTCATTTGCAAGTAGTTTGACTTTATTTGAGGTAATTTGATAAATTTGGGTCAAGAAAGCTCTTAATTGAGCTAAATTGTACTTTGACTGAGTTTAGTCAAAGTGGGTTTGGTTCGGTCAAAGTCTATTTTCGTCCATTAATTGGATCATGAGACAAACTTACGTTTTGACTGTGTTGAGCCCATGGTGACCGAACCTAACTGGAATTGGCACCACATTTGAGTGCACCTGGGTCAAACCTACTTGGGTTAAGTAGGTTAGGTGAGTTTGACCAGTCTAGTAATTGCTTCCTTGAAAATGATTTTTTTCTTTAAGGAGGACCTGGTTAAAGAAGAGAGAGAGACATAAATGTCTCTCTTTTCCTAGGTTTCTCCTTTATTTCTTCTTGAAAATGACTTTTCTTCAATTAATTTGAGAGAAAATATTTATTTATTATTTTTTTGACATGGAGGGGGCATGGCCCCTGGGGGGGCTCTTGACCAAACGGGCTAGGTGGGGCCCACACGTGGGTCCCACATAGCATTTTAGACTGAATTAGATCCAATTCTTGGATCTAAGTCAAAATTTGCATTTTGCAATTGGATTTGGATTTCAAATAACATTTGCAATTGAATTTGGACTTGTGATCCTGCATTGGGATTCGTGTATCGGGTTAAATTCACGATTTGAATCTAATTGTTCTTTATATTCGAAATTTGCTTTGAAATTGCAAATTTTCACAATTCTTTTGTGAAATTTTCACATTGCTTCAATTTTGATGTGGAAAAATTTGGGGTGTTAACAATTGATCTAGAGGAATGGCTAGACTTGCCCTGATCTCATCTCTCAACACTCATTTTGCAGTGCCTTGCTTAATCAACTCAAACCAATTCAAATCCTTGTTCTTTTATGAATTTTATTAGATTTCTATGGTACCTTTTGGTCATTTGAATTGATCATATTTCCTAAATTTTGTTTCTCTCAAAGTCATTGAGCTCACTTCCTTGATATCACGACTTTGTTGAGACTCTTGTTCCTTAAATCTCCTTAAGAAATTATTGGACCATGTTTTTTTTTCGTGCAATAGCAAAATTCAATAAAGAAGTCTTCTTGGGATAATTTCAAAATTCACATATTTTACTTTCGAATGCTAGTGTGTGCTAAACACATGAAAGGGGCACAACTAGGTGTAATATGAAGCTCTGGCGCACCTAGACACTGCAAAGGGGTGCATATAGGCATGAGACGAGACACTGGTGCACCCAGACACAACAAAAGGGCCACACCTCAACATGAGATGAGGCTCTAGTGTGTCTAGAAACTACAAAAGGGGTGCATCTAGGCATGAGGCATGGCTCTGGTGTGCTTAGACACTACATAAGGATGCATCCAGGCATGAGACGAGGCCCTAATGCACCTAGACCCTGCAAAAAAAGGTACATCTAGGCATGAGATGAGGCTTTGGTGCAGCTAGACATTACATAAGGATGCATCTAGGCACGAGACAAAGCTCTGGTGTACCTAGACACTACAAAAAGGAGTGCGTCTAGGCATGAGAAGTGGCTTTGGTGTGCCAAGACAATACATAAGGGTGCATCTAGGCATGAGACAAGGCTCTTATGCGCTTAGACACTATATGGGGCGGATTTAGGCATGGGACAAGTTTTTGGTGTGCCTAGACACTACAAAAAGGGGTGCATCTATGCGTGAGTCAAGGCTCTGCTGTGCCTAGACACTATTTAAGGGTGCATCAGGCATGAGACAAGGCTATGGCATGCCTAGGCACTACAAAAGGGGCACATCTAGGTGTGGGACGATGTCTTTGGTGCACCTACACACTACAAAAAGGGGCCTATCTAAGTGTGAGGCAATGCTCTAGTGTGCCTAGACACTACATAAGTGTGCATCTAGGCATGAGACGAGTTTCTGATGTGCCTAAACACTACAAAAGGAGTGGATCTAGTTTTGAGATGAGGCTCCGGTGCACCTAAACACTATAAAAGACTGCATTTATGCATGAGACGAGACTCTGGTGTTTCTAGATACTACATAACGTTTAGGCATGAAATGAATCTCTAGTGCTTTGCTGCACCTAGACACTACATATGAGGGCATCTAGGTGTGGGACGAGGCTCTGGTATGCCTATACACTATAAAAAGGAGACATCTAGGCATGAGAGGAGGCTTTCGTGCTCCTAGACACTATATAAGAGTGCATATTGACATGAAACAAGGCTCTAGTGTGCCTAGACACTACATGAGATGCATCTAGGGATGAGACAAGGCTCTGGTGCACCTAGACACTACAACAAGGAGAGCATCTAGACATGACACGAGGCTCTGCTGCACCTAGACACTAGTAAGGGTCATCTAGGCATGAGATGAGGCTCTTGTGTGCCTATACACTACAAAATTGACGTATCTAGGCATGAGACGAGGGCTCTAGTGCACTTAGACAGTATAAATAGGGGCATATCTAGGTGTGAGACGAGGCTCTTGTGTGCCTAGAAAATACATAAGGGTGCATCTAGGTGTGAGATGAGGCTCTAGTGTATCTAGACACTACATAAGAGGCACATCTAGGCATGAGACGAGGCTCTGGTGCACATTTAGGCATGAGACGAGGCTCTGGTGCACATTTAGGCATGAGACAAGGCTATTGTGCACCTAGACACTAAAAAGGATGCATCTAGGCATGAGACGAGGCTCTAGTGCACCTAGACATTGCAAAGGGGGTGCATCTAGGCATGGGACGAGGTTTTGGTGCACCTAAACACTACAATAGGTGTATATACATGAGATTTCCTACACTTAGACACAAGTTTAATGTTTTTGTAAATTATGCCTTATGAAAATTTTCATGTGTAGAAAAGGTTGTGCCAAAGCATGAAGACTTCCATGTAATATGCATGGGTTTTCAAAATTTTATACTTCCAGTTGTTCAACATTCACAGGTGAAATCTTCATAGTGTTTTGGAAGAAGAATGTTGAACACATTTGCTCACGAGTTATTGAAATAACGGTTGCAAATTTAAAGGCGTACATCCATTCAAAGACCTTTTGTAAACCTGGAGATTCTTTTCCCTTCCTATGGCAAATGTTTGGAAAATTGTGACACTTGGGGGGTTCTTTCTTTTGAAAAACCTCTTCAAAATGATTTTGAAAGCATTCTTTTGAAAATTTATTGCCATTAGGTAATTTGAACTGGTGCATAAGTTAAATGATTCAACTAGTCCTAGGATTAAAATAAAGAAGAATCATTGATGATATGAGATAAAAAAAAAAGTCTGGCCATTAGAAAATGTAATCTTTATTGATGAAAGGAAAATGAGCACATCAAACATAGAATATTTTCAAATGAAGTGCATTGATGGGACTGAATAATTCTACGCCATCTGCATCAGTTAGGCAGTAAGAATTCTCAGGCAGAATTTCTCTGTTCACATATGGCCCATCCCAATTTGGTTTCAACTTTCAATGTGGGTGATGCCTCTATAGAATAGTCGATCTAAGCACCATATCCTTTACTTTGAATTTTCTCTCGATGACTGACTTAACATAATGTTTGACTACCCTCTAATGATAAGCTTTGGCATGTTTTGTAGCTTTTAATCTTTTCCTTTCTAGGAGGTCTAATTGTAATATTCTATGATACTGATCCATAGGCAATTATATGACTGCGGGAAATTTGAATATTGAAATTTGTATGTAAAGCAGCAATACTGATCCATTCCATATAGCTCTGTAGGGGTCATATTGGTAGGAGTAGTGATGGATGTTCTATGTGCCCATAATGCATTGTGAATCTTATCATGTCATTTATCGGTCTGACTCAACCATTTGTTCTAAGATTCTAATCAAGTTTTTGTCTGTGTTTTCTACCTAGCCATTGCCTTGTGAATAGTAAGGCATCGAAAAGTGATGCTTGATTCTAAATTTTGAACAGAAATTCACATGCATATATTCTTGAAGTGTGACCCATTATCTAACACAATATAAAGATGTACCCTGAATCTACACATAATGTTTTTGTGAATGAAGACTACTATGTGTCTGCCTTCCATTGTTCTAATTATGATAGATTCCACCTGCTTATTAAAGTATGTGGCTGCAAAGAAGTGCTTGTAACTTTAGGATGCATACAGATTGTTGAGCTCCGCAACATCAAATGCACACATTGAAAAAGGCCATGGTAGACAATTGAGTGTAATTATACAACCAGTGCATGAATGGAGTGTGTATGAATTTGGCATTTGGAGAATTTCTTAACAAGTTTATGACAATCTTGCTGCATAGTTGGCAAGTATTAGCCAGCTCTGATCAATTGCTTGATGATAATTTGATAGCATGCATGGCTACCACAGGTTCATTCCTAAGATTCTTTCATTACCCCTGTTATGCTTCACCTTTGTCTAAACATCTATAATTTTCTGCCTGAAGCCTCTCCTGTATAAAATATTGGCAAGTGTGAAATATCGACAAGACATTCTTTGAATAGCACACTGCTCTTTTTTTTATACCATATTCAAACAAGTCCTTTATATTCTGATACCATATTCCACCTGGTTTACTTGCTCTTTCATTTCATAGGCTAGTTGGGTCAGCCTTCCAACTTCAAACTTTGCATGGCTCAGACTTTTTGAAAGTGTGATGGAGCCTAGGCTGGCTAGACCATCTGCAAACTGCTTGAATTCCCTTCTAGCATGAATGAGTTGAATTCATCAAACTGTTTGACCAGTGTTTTAGTCATCTCTTGATAGGGTATTAGTTTGGAATCCTTCACTTTTCATTCTTTATTGACTTGGTTTACGATAAAAAGGGAGTCTCTGTAAGAATGGACTCTTCTAACATTGAACCCCAACAATATCCTAAGGCCTTGAATAAGAGCTTCATATTTTTCCATGTTGTGTGTACAGATCAAATTTAGCCTAAAGGAGTATGTTATCGTTTCTTTTTCGAGTGAGAGTAGGAGAATCCCTATTTCTATTCCCACCATGTTCTTGGAGCCATTGAAAATAAAGTCCTCACTAATGCAGACTCTAAATGTAAGATATACTCATCAGGGAAATTGCCTTCTACCTTGAGTTCTTCTAGCAAGAGGAAATTGGTGAGCTGGTTACCTATTGCATGTCCTTTTATAGATTTTTGAGAAATATATTTTAGATCATATTGCATTAAGAGTACCTGCCATTTGGTGATTTAGCCACGGACAGATAGTTATTCCAGAATATTATTGAATAACATTTATAATAGGTGGTCTTTTGAATATTTAAAAGTTGTATTAACAACTTTTATTAATAGTTGTTTCAATCTTGGACTGATTTTGTAATTTCTTTCTTTTACCCTAATTCTCATTTAACGTGAGAAGGGTGCAGCCTAATGGAATAGTTTGTGTAGTTTTCTCTCTCTCTCTGTCGTCTGCTTCTCCTCTCTCTTGCAACATGGTATCAGAGCAAGCGACGTGACCACCGACGACTGTCCAACTTCCAACAACCTTCTCCAACGATCTCTCTTCCTTCTCTTCTCCTCTCCCTCTCTTCCTTCATCTGGTCTGGTCGGCAACATCAGCAAGGAGTGTGGAAAGGAGTCTGTCCACGCATAGAAATATGTGTGAATAGACTCCAACTGTGGATATCAACAAAAAAAATGGTGCAGCTGTGTGGGAGTCTGCATAATATCTTTTGGAATCTGCATAGTTTAATATCTTTTGGACGGACATAAGATGGTGGATCAGCCAAATGAAGGACTGCTGGTTGAGGAGTCGTGGATGCTGATGCAGAAGTCTTGGTCGGTGGTGGACAGCAATCTGTTGTGTTTTTGGTAGTCGTTGTGTGGTTGTTATCTTGTGGTGGACAGCAATCTCTGCTGTGTTTTTTGCTGTCGTGGTGTGGTTGTTGGTCACATATATTATTTGGAAACATTGCTGCTCATCTACAAGATATTTTTTTGCTGTGTGGTGCGAGTCCCTGGTTCTTGTTTTTATCAGCATTATTCTGCCCTATATATTCTCCTTCGGTTGAACTCTTGTGGGCTGACTTACAATGGCTGAAAAATTCAAACCTAATTCCTCTCATGAGTTTAAAATTGGAGGCAATCCATTCTCATTTGGTTCTACAGTTAAGTTGGATGGTCTTAATTATGAAATCTGGTCAAGGTCATTCATGATGTCAATCACTGGACATCAGAAAAAATATTTACTAGAGGAAGATGAACCAGTTATCAAAACTGGAAAGTATGCTTCGTGGGAAGAGGATAACAACATGGTTATGTCTTGGATCATGAATAGTGTGGACTCTTCTATTTCTCCTACCATTGCTTATTACACTACTACTAAGGAGATGTGGGATTTTTTATGTGAGACTTATTCACATGACAAGAATATGAGCAAAGTAATCTAGGTAGAGGAAGAACTATACAAACTACAACAGGGCGATATGAGTTTGCCCCAATATTTTGCAGCAGTCAAAGCCACTTTTGAGCGACTAAAATCCCTTCGGCCCCCATGTAAGTCGTGCTATAAGACTCATTATGAGCAAAGTATGGTTTCCAAGTTTTTGACAGGTCTTTCTCCAAAATATTCAGTGGCAAAGGCACAAATTCTCACTGGGAGTAATATCCCAGGTTTGGCAGAGGCATATAATAGGCTAAGTCGTCTGGCGGTTACTCTACCTCAGTCTGTCAGTAACACACCCACGTCAGCATTGGCTGCATCTAATGGGCATGGGTCAAGTTCTTCCTTTGTTCCTAGAGGAAGAGGCACAAGTAGGGGGTTTGGAGGACGTGGCAGGTTTCAATGTACCCATTGTGGGAAAATGGGTCATCTTCCGGATAGGTGCTGGGATATCTATGGTCGACCATCTGGAGGCTCTTAGGGAAGCGGGACTAAGACTCCCACAGGCAGAGGTACTTCATCATCAGTTCCTATGGGAATGGCTCAGGCAGCAGCCATTGGAGAGAATCCAAATACATCTGAGTCTTTCTCTCTTAGCCTGAATAAGGCAGAGTATAAGCATATATTATCTTAAAGAGCTGCTTCATCTTCCTCATCAGTCTCTACATCATCTGGAGTTGTTGGTTCTGCTCTCTCCATAGTTTCACACGACCCAGGTACAGTTTGGATTATTGATTTTGGTGCGTCGAGGCATTTTTGTAGCCGGTCGCATTTGTTCTCTTCCTTAACCAAGTTTGATTAGTTACAGTTTGTTAAATTAGCCGATGGCAGGTTCTCTCCCATTATGGGAAGTGGTGATGTTAAAATCTCCCCTTTATTATGTTTATAAAATGTTTTATACACTCTAGAGTTTCCTACAAACCTGTTGCAGTGCATCAGCTAATGTCTGGTTTGCCATGTTTGACCCTAATTCTTGTGTATTTCAGGACTTACAAACTGGGAAGATGATTAGTGGAGGCCATGAACAAGGGGGAGTCTACCTTTTGTCGTTGTTGATGGAACGCTACAAAGCTCGTCTTGTGGCAAAAGGGTATACACAAACGTATGGTGTTGACTTCTTTGAGACTTTCTCGTCTGTAGCTCAGATGGGGACCATACGTCTTCTTGTGTCAGTCGCAGTTCATTATGATTGGCCCTTATATAAGTTGGATATCAAAAATGCTTTCTTATATGGGATCTTGATGAGACTGTTTACATGCAGCAACCCCCTGGCTTTAAACGTCAGGGGAAGTGTGGTAAGGTGTGCAGGTTGAAGAAAGCTATCTATGGATTGAAACAAAGTCCTCGTGCTTGGTTTCACAAGTTCTCCGAAGTGGTGTTAGAATGTGTCTTTACGAGGTCTCAGTTGGACCATTCGTTGTTCATCAAGAAAGGACCTAGAGGTACAGTTGTGCTAGTGGTGTATGTTGATGATATTTTTTTTGACAGGTGAATGTGAGCAGGAGGTAGCTCTAACAAAGAAGTTTTTGCAAAAACACTTTGTTACCAAAGATCTTGGTCAGCTATGGTATTTTCTTAGCATCAAAGTTGCTCGTAGCAAAGAAGGAGTTGTGTTGTCGCAAAGGAAGTATGTTCTTGATCTTTTACAAGACACAGGGATGCTAGGAGCTAAACCAACAACTCTTCCTATAAATCCACGGGTACATCTATATGAGGATGACTCAAAAGAGGTAGCTTTACAAGCCTACAGATCGTTGATTGGTAAGCTTCTTTATGTGACAGTGACTCGACCAGATGTTAGCTTTGCTATAGAAAAATTAAGCCAATTCATGGAAAAACCAAAACAATCACATTGGGATGCAGCTATGTTGATTGTCAAATATTTGAAGTCCTCCCCTGGCAAAGGCATTTTCTTCAAAAAAGGTACATCTCTTGATGTTGAAGCTTACGGTGATGCAGATTATGGAGGCTCAATTGATGACATTAAGTCTACCATAGGGTTTTGTGTGTTTGTGGGAGGAAATCTCATTTCCTGGAGAAGTAAGAAATAAAGTGTTGTTTCTAGGTCTAGTGCAGAGTCAAAATATCATGCGATAGCTCAAACTGCTACCGAAATGACTTGGTCTAGTTCCCTACTTGAAAGTCTTGGTATTCCAAGTTCTTTACCTATGAAAATGTTTTGTGATAACAGAGCTGCCACCTACATTGCCAATAATCCTGTATTTCATAAGAGGACAAAGCACATTGAAGTAGATTGTCATTATATTCGCAATATGGTTCAAGGAGGAATCATCACCACTGTACATGTAGCCTCAGAGGATCAAACAGCTGATATCTTTACTAAAGCCTTGTCTATTGCAGAGTTCTCTAGATGTTGTGACAAGCTAAGCATGATTAACATCTACGCTTCAGCTTGAGGGGAGTGTTGAATAACATTTATAATAGGTGGTCTTTTGAATATTTAAAAGTTGTATTAACAGCTTTTATTAATAGTTGTTTCAGTCTTGGACTGATTTTGTAATTTCTTTCTTTTACCCTAATTCTCATTTAACGTGGGAAGGGTGCAGCTTAATGGAATAGTTCATGCAGTTTTCACTCTCTCTCTCGACTTCTTCTCCTCTCTCTTGCAACAAATATATTTGAGAGGATTCAATCAAGATATCACAATGCCTACACATGACAAAAGGTAACGCCTGTGTTTTTGACACATCTATACTAATGCTAGACAAGTCTTTACCATCAACGAATATCGCTTTTCATATTGCACAAATGTCATTCCCACACAGTATATTGCATGTTAGATTTTGTACCCTTCTTCATATTGTGCGAAAAATCCATCACAACTTGTCACTCACATAGACATATAATAGAAGTGCTAATATTGGCGGTTGAAGGATGGGTGGATCTAACATGTACTATTTTACGCTTTGGAGATTGTTGGCATTGTGGGCTCCACTCAAATTTGACCTCTTTCTTTAGAAGATGGTTTGAATGGCTTGCATTTGAGAAACAAGTTTGAAATGAATCTTTTGATTGCCTGAATTCTGCCTTCTAAACTTCTAAGTTCTTTAAGAATTTTTGGAACATGCATATCAATTATGGCTTTAAATTTTGCTAAATCTATCTCAATGACCAAGAAGCTTTCAAGATTCAACACTAAATACACATTTTTGTGGGTTTAATTTCAACTAGTACTAAATCAATTTGTCAAATACTTGCTTGATGATGTCAAGATGGTTTGTTCAAGTCTTGGACTTGACCAGGATGTCATCAACATTTGTGTCCATAAATTTGTGCATCTGACCCTGAAAGATTGTTGCCATTGCTATTTGGTATGTATCTTTTACAATTTTTAATCCAAATGGCATCACCTATGTAGCAAAAGGTTCTCTAAGGACTTGTGAATTAAATCTTTGGTTGATTATGGCTGCTAGTTTGATCTAGTTATAGCTTAAATAATTGTTCATATAAGAGAACATCTTGTGTCCCACGATTCTATCTATTAACATATCTATATTCGGTAACGGATAATCATCTTTTGGAGTGGCTTTATTGAGATCTTTAAAATTGATGCATATTGTAACTTTTTGTTCTTCTTTGGCACCATGACAACGTTTGCCAACCATCTAGACAGTCAATGGTTCCGATGAATCTTCCTTTTAAAATATCTTCTAATCCTTCATTGACCTTGTCATCAATTCTAGGGTTTTGCTTTCTTAGTTTTTGTTTCACTCACTTGTTGTGGGTTTCAAGGTTAGCCTATGTTCCACCAGCGTTGGATCTAGCCCTAGCATGGTCACATGGGTCCAAGTGAAGATAGCTTTGTATTTTTTGAGGAATTTATTGTTCTTTTCTTCATCTTCAGCATTGAGGTTGGCACCAACCTAAACCACCTTAGGATCTTCCTCTATCCCGATGTTGATCTCTTTGGTTGGATCGTTGTGTATAGTCAGCGGCTGGTCTTCTTTTTATAGTTGTGCCAATTCAGCTAGTTGTGATTTTGGTTTTGTTGCATATCATGATTCATTGTGATTATGTTCCTGATTCTCATGAGCCCTTACTGTCTTTTGTTCTGGTTGTAATATTGTAGCATTAAGTATCAGCTTGTGAATGAACTTTTTTGCCATGTTGGCCCTACAAAAACACTGATTGTGAAGAAATGCAGTAGTAATATGGCAATTTGAGCAAATGTGCATGTGGGAAAACACAACTTTCAAAGCAAAGCAATATCATTCTTTATTCATCACTTTGAAAGGAAAGGAAGGGACCCGTAGTGTCCCAACAATATTTTGGTAAGAACAATTATTGCATAACATGAATTCTACTAGATAGAGTCTTTCTCATAGTCGTTTGTTCTTTTCATCAACTTGGAGCATAAACTCACAGCATGCATCATTGTCCCTAAGATGTGTTGCCTTCATCATGATTTCTTTAGCTATGGTTTTATAAGAGGTTTCATCACCAAGGATGACGAGTACATTCTCTAACAATGGGAATTCTTTCAATGGGACTGAATTTTCTATGACAATTGGGACAAAACATGTATAGAATGGAGAAAATCACAAAATCAAATTATGAGTAATACTGGACTGATTCAATAACCTTCTAAAAGCATTGTTCTCTGCATAAGGTTTGTTGATTTTGATAGTTACCTTCTCAAGACAGTGTTGAGTGTCTTGCACTTCGAAGTTCACTGTTTTCCCTTGAAAGTTAAACACCTGCAAGCTTGAAATCTAGAGTTGGTTCTTTTGCAAGATTGACTCTCAACAGTTGACAATTTTTAGCTTTTTGATGTAGGGATTCTCAATGAGACCATGTACTACTCCATCAATTCAATTAGCCTTTGCTTTTTGGGAGGGGTAAGTCCATCTTTTTGTTCATGAAACTATGCAGCACCATATAAACATTCTGAATAGGGTTCTTGCTGGATCAACCGTACCTAAGTAGGACTTTGCTCAAGATCCACAGTTGACGATAGGGTCCACAAATCTTCTCCAGCCAAAGTGAGTTTGTGGCTTGCTCAGTAGGAATTGATGAGACAATCTTGGCAACTTATCCAATGGGCTTGGAATTTTGGGCTATTACTTCTGTTATCTCCATTACCTCCTCTATATTCAACCTTCTAAATTTGAATTCGACCACAGTTTTGTGAACAGGATATGCGGCTATAATGATTCCTATTTCACTAGAGAATGATGAACAAGAGTAGACATATGGAAAAGGATGGAGGACACATAGAGGTACAAAAAGAAGTGTTCTCTATTGATGTTTGACATGGAAGATGAGACAAGATGCACATGAATCATAATTAAGAGAAGAATAAAAAACTAGAATTTTATTTGTTCAAATATTTGGAGTACAAGAATATATTCAATGACAATAAGGATTGGGAGTGGCACTCCTCCACCATGATATGTACAACCTAGACTTATTGGGATGATCATGAACAAGATTGTTTTTTTGAATGATCGACCAATTTGCTGCCACTAAAGTGCTGATGTTATTCCAATCCTCTAACCCTAGATGCTAATCTATGATGGCAGGATCTCCTTTTGGGACATCAAAAAAAGTCAATTGCATCTTGGAGAACTAAGCTATGCATCTTTCTGGGCAATAGGGCACAACAAAAAATAGTCCCATTAGCAAGATGGCGGTGTACTGCTCATGGTAAGTGTATCTGGCAGAGCACATCTCCCAGTTATATAAGTCTCACACAACTTGCTTCTCAGTCATGTCGTCCAACAACTGATGATATGCATGTAGAGGGATTGTGTAATCACTATACAAGCGGAAATTTCACCCATCCTAGACTATGGGTTGATAGAACCATTCTGGCAAGAACTAGATGCAACATTCGATTGTTGATGACCACATTATGGCATATCTAGTGTGTCCCTTGTATAAAAAGATAAGTCCCACCATGGCTCAGTCGGGTCATAGAAATTTTGTACTCATGTTTTATGAGATGGTGATGAAGATGCCCTTGAAATCCTTTGAGGATCATGGTGAGGGTTGAGGTCTGCCACATCTATATGTGTTCTCATAGTTTCTCATGGCTTTTGTTGGAGACTCATGACGGTGCCTATAGTTGGTCTAAAAGATTTGGCTAGTACTTCTCAATGAATGGATTGATCACTTCATCAAAATCCCTCATTCTGTGTTGGCTCAAGGGTTTCCGTAGGAAACAAATGACAAAGCTTTATTATTATCTCCAAATTTCAACATTGAGTAAGAAAGATAGACATGTGAGTGTGGGGATTTTCGTGCCTTAAACTTGCTTTACAAGGCAATTCCTCAAGATCTTCATCGTTTAGACCTTTGTATAATTGCCTCCTAGAGTAGACCTACTTTCTCTGGAATTGAATGCATATGATGGTCTTTGCCATCTCCTCTATCTGAGACTGCACAGGATCTGTCACACATCCTGTTGAGGTCACGGGACTTTGATCAAACCCTCAAAAATTTTTTACTGGGTCCATCGTCTGGTATGCTGCCCTCTTTCATCATCTACTGGATCATCATTTGGATGGCCAGCATGAGTGTCAAATCCACCTATTGATCTTCCATCTCCTATATTTCTTGTTCTCTTTCCTCTTCACCTTGAGATCTAGTGTATAGAGCCGTTAAGAATTCTTCTTACTGATATCACATGAAAAGGACAAGTTAGTTTAAAAGTGGAAATGACATTTTTTCAAAAAATGTTGAGAGAAAATCATGTGCACTCTAAAAAATTAGAAGAGAAATCAAAATATCATTTAAGCTGAAAATAGTTTTGTAACATGACATGTACTCAACGACAATAAGGAAGAGGGCAAACAATCTCCCACCACTCTATGTACACTCTAGACTTAGCATATTTGCCATATACAGATGACCAGTTATTAGCAACTAGACTACTCCTTGCCATACATTGTCATCCAAACCTAAACTTGTTACTATACTAAAATCTCTCCTAATGGTGTAGAAGTCTATCCACCACTTTGAGAATTGTGCCACGCATTGCTATGTTTGATAAGGGACCACAAAGAAAGGTCTCAACAGAAGAATGTTTGTCTTTTGGCCTTGATATGTGGTACAAAGCCAGCTGTTCCTTCATGTAGAAGTAATCCTAGATGACCCCCTCCTCAACAAGATTGTCTAGCATATACCTATACAAGTGGAGCAGGAGGATGTTGTTCCACGTAAGTTGAAAGCTGGACCATCTTGATTGATATGCTTGTAAAACCACTCCATCACTACAATAGGGGAGATTTTTAGTAATGCATGTCTCGCTGCTAAAGATTTTCACAAACCAAAAAACCATCACAAGCTTTGTCACTAAAAGTGGCAACACTAAATAGATTAGTAACAAAATTTCCTTTGTTACTAATAATTCATGATTAGCAACAAAATACTTTTGTTGTTAATTGACTACCAGAATGAAAATCTATCTTGCAAATCTGAGTTTGCATACGTGTTCATTTGGAGCGATTCATAGTTCCAATAACGAAATTTTGTGTTGCAAATTGTTTTTTCTTCAGTAAGAAAATTGGTGTTGCAAATTATTTTTCTCTTTTGTAATACAATCTTGGATTACTAATACTTTTTTTAATAATATCAAAATTTTAATTGGTGGAAACTGAAATTCCATGCAAATAGACTATTTTGTAAAAACATTTGCATTCAAAGAACAAGTTTTATAGTTCCATGTTACAAAACATTTTGTTCTTATTTGAGAAAACACAATGCATAAAAAAGGGGAAAAACTTCAGAAACCAGCTTCTAACATTGCATGATCTCGAAGCAAAAAAGAGGCCACAGCTTTCTAGTGCTTGAGGACCTACCATGCCCTTCAATGTGACCAAGTTCACTACCACGTCTATCTTAACAACTTCCACGCCAAAGTGTAGATAACAACCTAAAGATTAATAACATAGGGAGGCACTGATAAAAATCAATGAGAAAGAGAGAGAGTGTGTGTGAGAGAGACCTCTGAATTTGAGGAGGGTCCTCTCCACCTTTTTGGCACAATCAATGCAATGCATGTCCACAAACAAGACCATGGGAGCATAAGGCAATTATCTATGATAGGAAGACCATCAATATTAACTCAAAAGGCGAGGACTTCGAACTTGTACATGGAAATAAAGAAAAAATATCATATAATTTCATTGGTACCACACTGACCAGGTTGAAGTTCATCCGGATGAATATATTAGAGATACCAATGAAGACTAGCTAAGGATGGACGAAGATGATAGTAAAATATCGATTTTTCAAACATAGCAAAACATTGAATACAGTTAACCTTCAAGTAGTTTGTAGAAAGAGTACCAATACTTTTAATCATATTTAAAATCCAAGAGATTTATTCAAACACTCCATAATCATGGAGACAGCAACCATTATGATTTCTCTTGACTGTATGTGAGTTCCTTGGTTGTACACATTGCACAAAATGTCCAATAGATGGAGGCTTTCACCATGTCATTGATTCTATCCAACTACATATGGGCATCAAACACTTCAACAACCATAAACATGCTCCGAAAAAAAAAGGAAATCACACCTACAACTTGAGAAGAAAACAATGGATTCTCGCAACCCCAGCACATATAAGGAAAAAGAAATAACTTGGCAACAGTAAAAAGGTTATCAGCAAACTCCAAAGTCCATGATGATGGTGGAACTAAACGTATATCACTTTTTTGTAAAGAAGTGGCCTGTTTCAACAACTGTCTGGGAAAATATAATATTGTCTAGTGTAACTTATAGCTTTGTATTTCGATTACAATTTCATACTGCTAAAGGACAAGGAGAAGCCAATTTGATTCCAACCTTCTATAAGAAAAATTCAATAGAACAAGCAAGGAAATAGTAGGAGGAACAGCATAGTGCTTGAACTTTATGGTTAAACTATATTTTTCAAGGGAGACATCCAACCTTAAAACATAAAACAACACACAAATATGTATATTTCTTTCCTTAGAAAAAGTATTTACTGAGTTCAATTGCCACTCTAAATAGAAGTAGCAAAAGAGAACATCACATTCCCATAGATAAACTTGTGCCTGACTAGTATCTGCAGTTGCTTGAGCATTACGTGGACGGTTTCCTCTTCACCATTTGTCCACTTGATCCTTAAAGGTGATCCATATACTAGATAAAATCCCATAGATAGACCTGTGCCAGGCTAGTATCTACAGTGGCTTGAGCATTTCGTGGATGGTTTCTCTCTTCATTTGGATGATTGTGGTTTGTAGACTGTAGCATTGTCAGCTGCATGTCGGATCAACATCAACCTCATTCACAACTTAGCAGAGAGGTTGAACCCATTAACGTCTATTTTCTAGTTCCCCTTTGAAGAAATGGCACTTCTCATAGATGAGTTTACGTATATGTTGGGAATACCAGAGCCAGTAGGTCATCGTAGAGACCATGTCGATGATCAATTTGTGACTAATTTCAATGCCTGAAAGTACAAGGAGCTGTTGTTCAGGCTGACAAGCATTAGGAGGCGGGACCTGAACAAGGAGGGAGATAGCCGCTTCATCCATCTAGCGGAATCCTTAAATTGAAGAGGCTCGTCAAAGTGGGAAAATCTGTTTGATATTTGTTTTTGTTCAATTCAACATAGACCCATGCAAACAAAAAGCTAAGTCTAAAATGATGCATGCAAAACTAGATGATGTATCTTTGAAATTCAATCTCTATTTAGGATATAGTAAATGGACGTAAAAATAGATTTGGATAAAATCGTATTCAACTCCTAGTATTTATTGATCGTAATCTAATAGATTCAAATCTTTATATTTCTATGAGTTCTTAGTTCTAAGTTTGAAATATGAAATATATGGTAAAGATACAAAAATATTATGACTTGTTATTGACATCTATATCCATGATCTGCAACTTTGAAATCTTAAATCCCATAAATTTGATCTATTATCCACGATATCACCTTTACGATTTAGGTCTAAATACCTTAAATCCAAATATGTACAAGATTGGCTTAATCTGATCTCTTTAACTTGAGAATTCAAATTCACTTGAACTGTAATCGACTTAGGATTTTTTATCTGATATCCAAGATTCAAGATCCACATAAGGATTTAGCCGATTAGGGGCTAAACTTGAGAGGTCAGGCCTTGTTAAAATGGGTTTAGTTGGAGATTGGCCACATAAGAATTCACAGGTTTGAGCAGTCAGTTTTAAGACCAGTCTGGGTGAGGTCTTAGATTGCAGATCTAAGGTTAGATTTCATGTCTATATGATATATGGTTTTGGAAAGCCTTTTAAAGGATCTAGTTTTTGAAATCATTCAAAGAAAAACATGTTTTGAAAGTGGACCTGTATGAGGCCTGAGCTGAGTCTAGTTGTTCACATGCTAGGGCTATTGCCTCAAGGCACGTTACTGGGCTAGCTTGGCTCAGTTTCAAACAAGGGTGCACATGGGTGTTAAGTGACTAAAGTGCATATTTAAGAACTTTTGCTATGTATGACGAATTAAATGATGAAAGAAAAATACATGTTTAATGCATGATTTCAACCAAAACAGAATAAATAGAACTGCATAAAAATTGAAAGAGAGAGTGATGATAAGGCATACCTGACCCCAGGACTATACTAGAGACATAAAATTAAACCCTATTCTATAAAATAAAATAAATTACACCATAGAATTATAAAAGCAAATAAAGCAAACCTAGGAGTAGAAAATAAACTAACTTAAGCCAGCAGAGAGCAAAAAAGAGAAACCTAAGTATGCTATTAATATAAGAAAAGAAAAGAAAAGAAAGCACTAAATTGTAAATAAGAAAAGAAAATAGAGGGAAAAAGAAATTACTAAACCTGTTGAATACCTTGTTGCGCCCGCTCCCACGACCACTACACAGAGCCTATTTAGATCTTGGTTGAGTGCTATTGTAGCTTGAACTCAAGAACTTTGACCAAGACTCTAAAAATTTAATTTGAAATGAGCCAAGCTTTTGGATCACCATATTGGAATTTCACCAAATTTTATAGGCTCTAATGCAGATCGATTTTGTAACTTGAACAGTGGAGGTGGGGGATGAGACCCCTATTATAGCTAGAGGGGAAGTCGATCCTCTCCAAAAGGATCGATACATGACTAAACTATGACTAAACTTCTAGTCATCTCTCTCCTCTCAAAAACACAAAACATTATACTAAAATGGTATTTTCAATAGAAAACTATTTGTTACACTCTCGATTGTGATCCAAATTCAATTCCATGAAAAATAATACATGCTTGGAGAAATGCTGATCGATTCATGATAAGCAATTTGAATTGACATATAGCATGGAGCACAAATGAAGCATGAACATAGAGCAGAGAAAACACACATTAAAGGTATATGTTAAAACTGACCTCTAATAGAACAATATTCATTCTAACTCGGTATGGATACCAATTCAGATTTTGTCTGCTTTGGCTTGTTTGGCGAAGAATTTCACATTATTCATGGGCTTCTATATGAATTGCCATTGAAGACAGAGTGAGAAATGGGTGATGCATTAAATGAATATAATATGCATTGTGCTCATATGTGGATCCTAGATCTAGATTCGATATGGGGATCTAGACCCAGATCTAGATCTGAAGAAGAGATCTGAAGAAGACTCTAGAATGCAAATCTTGATATCATATGGAGATATGAATTGAAATCTGATATTGAGATTTGAGATAATGGATCTAGATCTATAAAAAGCAGACAATATATCTGAAATCTGGATAAAAGATCTTGATATGAGATTTGGGACTAGCATGGTCTTGGACCTAGCTCAATCTGGGCTACAAGGGTTCAGATTTAGTAAACCTGTACTAGACCTTGGCTGGGTTCAATTTGAAATGGGTTACGGCCTAGGCTGGGCATAGGATCTAGCTGGGCTCAACATAAGTTCGATTTTAGGAAACTAAGTTTAGCTGAATTTGAAGTGCACTCAGGCTGGGTGTGAACCTACTGGGTTCATGTGTACTTGTAGGAAATGCTAATTTAGGTTCATGTACTCCTAAGTTAGGTTTATTGAAAAATAACCAAAATATCGTTAGCATGCAAGTTGAGGCCAGTGGATCGTGTGGGAGCTGAACATAGACGAAGGTGCATAGATGAAAAATAGGTTACTTGTGAAATTAGGTTGTAAAATGATTTCTTTAGTCCTCCAAAACTCAACTTTTAGAGAATGTAAAATGACATTTTTTTAGTGATGTGCAAGCGAAAAACAGAAACTTTCAATATGTGACACATCTTTCTGAACTAAAGTTGAAAATACTCTGCCATGGGATTACTGATCACAATGGTGCGAGGTGTGAGCTAACATGTTATGGATTGAGAGAATTTTAGTTCGCACTTGCTAAAGTAGGTGAGAGAGCATCACTCTGATTTTGGGACAATCACTCCAAAACTTAAATCTAGGCTTTGGAACTACAATTAACTCAAAAATACTCTATGGACACTGATGAGAGCCTATTTGAGCTCAGTTAGGTCTGACATGGTTTTGGTGATCAAGAAATGATAGGTAAACAGTCTCAGTGAGCTGATCAGGTTAGAGTGAGCTAATTCTAAGTTGAGGAAACCATAGCAAGCTGACTCCAACGAATCTAGAGGCCTTATAAAGGTAAGAATTTTCCTACTTGCTGAAATGTTAGACAATTCTCAAAGTTTTGGTTAAAATCCCTCATTTTAGGGTCAAGGTGACAAAGGTTGTAGGTGTAAAATGGTCTTTTTATAGCAATGGCAACCTAGGTGATCCTAGTCTAGGGCTCAATGCCATAATTAAATGTGATTGTTTGACTTTGTAGCGACCCATGTTTCTTGAAATCTGATTTCTAAATATCAACTTTGAAATGTCCTTGCAAAGGGTAAAATTATCTTTGGACTTGTGCAAATTTGGGGTGCTCACACCTTGGTAAAACCTTATTTACATATTTGAAAGTATGATTCTCATGTTAACATAAACATACATTACATCCATATATCTATCAGTTTGTACATTATAACAAGGATCATCCTACACATTCTAGCCATTGGACCATTGGCTCTCACTGCCTTTAACAGATAGATGAATACATGTACAAGCATCTTAGCATAAAGAACAATAAAAGTAAAGAAAGTGCAGTTAGTTATGTCATGGAACATTCTCTCATGGTCATTATTGGATCTCATTGTTGTCTCTGTCTAAACGAACCAAAAGATGAATAATGAAAGAAATGACAAGTGCTTGAATCAGTGGGTTCAGGTGTAGAAAGAAGCTTCGAACCCATTAATCTTTTATATGGCATATATGCACACACTGGTTAAGTACATAAGGAAATAAGTTGACTAAGAATCTAATTCAAGGTGTTCAATTCTTGACAAAGAATGAAACATCATGCCATTAGGAAAGTTGAGACAATGAGATTACAGTCATAAGATTTAAACCATACAAGAAGTTAGGTCGAAAACTACATGAGGAGATCATGGACACATATAGTGATATGACATCTTCACATAAGTTAAATTCCTATAGAGCATTTCATAGCGAATGTTAGTTCCAAAGGCAAGGTCGTTCATATCAGCATATTTGTGTGTGTGTGTGTGTGTGTGTGTTTATTTATTTATTTATTTTAAAAGAAAATTGAAATCAACCTGCTCACACGAAGGAAACACCCTTTAAAGTTACTTGGATTATCTGATCTTCAGAAGGCCTTTGTATTGAGAAAGGCGTTCTTGATTTCAAGGAGACTCTATTGTGGATAGAAGATTTTTCTGCAGAACATCCTTGGCAGGACGCTATAGTGGACTCATGATGTTGAAGTTGTAGCAGGTCCTACCAAAAGAGAGACTATATTAGAGGGATGAGCAGGCATACCAGATCTATAAGTGTTGGTCATGGATCAGACATACTTTTGAATGGTATATCAGATATTGACACTATTACCTTGCTTAGGTAGCGGTGTTCCTCTTTTTGTACATAGTGTACATATTGTTTGGCAGCGGAAGTGTTTTTCGTGGCTTAATTCTATGCATTCTTTTTTGTTTTTGTCTACTGTACATATCATTTTTTTCATCCCTTTTAATAACAGCGAAGGGAGCCCTCTCTCCTGGTGAGCTTGCATTAGAAATCAGCCAGCTACCTTTAAATCCAGATTGTCTTTTTTATGTCGTTAAAAACTACTACAAAAACTGCATTCCATCACTAAAAACCGTAGTCATGTAACTGATCGTTGCAAATGCATAGTAAAAGCAGTATTTAGCATCGGTTATCAAACGATGGTTGGTATGTCGAGATGAAAAGAGAGAGAAAAAGAGCTATGAAAGTGGAAACCTCTAAAAAAAATGACCCTAATTTTCCGGATCTTTTGATTCGATGAATCATTTATATAGCAGAGCTGAGTCAAAGTTAAGCAAGTTGATTCCATGTGACTCATACTTAACTCGTTTAACAGCTCGAGCTCAACTCGTTTAGTCAAACTTGTATGGGTGAGTTCGAGTCAAGCCTGAGTTGGCTCGGCTTGTCATTCAGCCCTGGTCACTAAGAGCTTGTGTTCACTCAAAGGTCAACAATCCTTCCATTTCCCATGTCAACAAAATCATCTTAGTATCTAATCATACTCTGGATAAGATGGCTTACAGATCGGCTTAAGGGTCGAAATGGATCTGTTGAACAGATGACCATGTTTAAGTTTGAAGATCTTATTAGAATTCTAGGAAACAGGTTGTTACGTAGGTTGTTTCGTGCTAGTGCCGTAACGCAGGCTGTTTCTGCAGCTATGTCTGTACAAAGGACTTTTTTGTAATTGCAGGTGCCAATGAAAACTTTAGCAGAAACCCTTTCACTCTTCTTTTCGATTTTCTTTCCCAAGCGGAAAATCCAGAGAAACTGACAAGGCTTTTCATACATTTCTGACATTCATCCGAACCAAGAGTAGAGTACAAAAGAGGTAGTGTTTCCTGCCAGGGATTCTTTTGATACAAACAGAGAATGAGAAGTCCATGTTTTTTGTATATTTGATTGATTGATTGATTTATGGAATGTCCTGTAATGCAGGTGGAGGGCAGCTGACTGACAAGGAAAGCGTGTTTGGATTCTAAAAGACGCAAAGAGAAGGCATGCAATTATAACCCGGCAAAGGTATCATTGTATTGGTTTTGTACTGGAGTTTTCCTTGACTGGAGAAAAGATTTGAAGGCTTTCGTCTGCTCGGTTAGCTTCGGTTACTGATGCCTCACAATATCACCAAATTTGCAACACAATGAATAATCAACCAACAAAGCTTCCCTGCTTTAGCCCGCGACTACCCTTAATTCAATTTATCTAGCGTACGAAAAGGCATTATCTGCTATTAATGTCAAAAGCTTCAAATTTCGGCCTCATTGTCCCCCAACATAAAGAACACGGTAGAAGAACAGAAATGTTGTCTGGTTATATCTAAGAAACCATCTTTTCTACCTCAAATAAGAGACTATTGTAAGAGAAAGAACGGCATTTTTCATCACATAATCAAAATACCAATAAAAAAATCTCTTTAATGCAAGAAAAGGAAAAGTTGAAATCATTTCACAGGAAATGTAATTTCAACAAGGAAAGAAAAATTCAAAGATAAAGAATGTCGCAGAAGTTGAAGTACAACTCAGGCTCCAACAGTTAAAATAGCAACTGTTCCCCAAGAAAGGACAAAAACACAGAAACTATCTGCATCAAAAAGGATTGAAAGACAAACAAAAAAAAGATTGGTCTTGCTATGCAGTAAGCTCCATTATAGCAGTGACTATATCTCCATTGGCAGTCTTGAGAGCATTAACAGCCTTCCCTCTTGACACTCCAGCCTGTGTCATGACCAGATCAATATCTCGAGGTTCAACTCCAGTTTCATCAACATCTTCCTCTTCATCAGCTTCAGCTCCTGGAGACATCTCTGGCTTTGTTATCACACTACTGATATCTGGAACCCTGAACTGTTGTGCTGCCTGTGTTTGCAGCTGAGAACTCAAGTCCTCAATCTTTGCTTCACCAAAGATGATATACGTATCTGATGTTGGACTCCTGAAAGTATCGGGCTTTGAGATAACAAAAAGGATCTGCGAGAAAAGTACAAAAGAGAAACATGTCCATTATCCTTACGCACATTTCTTGATCAAACGATAAAGAAAGTTGAAATAGAAGCTTTACATTCTTTGTTCTCTTGATGGTCACTCTGCTAACACCAGTAACAGGTTTCATGCCCAGCTTCAGCATTGCCTTCCGACTCTTTTTCTCACTTCGGCTCTGCTTAGAGGTCTCATTTGTACCAGCACCACCCTGCTCACCTGCTACATGAAGCTTATCACAAATGTTCTGGAGCCGCACTGGATGAACAGAACTATTAAGTAAGAAAGTCAAAACAAGTTCAGATTCCCACAGCATTAAAAATACAAAGAGAAGTAGGTGGAGCCCTCTAAACCACACGAGTTCTCTGCAGAGGCTATTTATCCCTAAAGTTCATCTTCATTTATAACAGGTCATTATTTTCGTGTTTGTGAATCCATGGGGATGCAAAAGATGAAAAGGACCTTTTAATCCCTTTCTCTGTGGCCTATTCGTGCTTATAAAACACTAGGGATCTAGCTACCAAACCACATGCATGCAAGCAGCAACCACCACATGCATGCAAAGAAGCACATATATAAAAAATGAAAAGGACCTTTTAGACAAGTCCTTTATATTCTGATACCATATTCCACCTGCATGCAAAGAAGCACTTATATGTGCTTAATCCCTTTCTATTAGGGGTCTAGCCCCACTTGCATGCAAAGAAGCACTTATATGTCCACATGTGCAGGCATTGAGTATCTCAGTAATTAAACATCAGTTATAAGCTACACATCAACTTCTTTGTGACCAAGGAATGTGTTCATATTTTAAAACTTGGAATTTTATGGAGCAGCCGTAGCCTAGCAGATCATCAACAGGGACACTGGTCAGACTAGTGGGAGATCAGTCTTCGTCCATGCCAAACTCTAAGAACAAACCTTGGTGAACAAAATACGTACTCCAAAAAAAAACTTATGATAAAATTCTTACATAGATGGAATGGATCGGACAATCATCATAGATTGGACTTCTATCTCACTCAATTCAACACCTTGCTAGGGAAAAAAATACATTGAGTGAATAAAACTACAACATGATTCATTGAAGTAACAGGTCTTAGCTGGCAAGGATGGGAATAACACCATTCCCTTTTATGTACTAAAAAAGACTAAGCACCCTTTACATTCAAACTTTATATTGTATGCTGATCTTGCTCCCTTTAATACTAAAGAGACTTTGCGTACAATCATGTTTCCCTGTAATAAAGACAAATCAGTGGGCAACACAAGCAAATATTTGAATAGGCAAGCACCAAACACAACGGGTAGAGTATTCATGACTCATGGCCAATGTTCTGTCTATGACTTTGTTCATGGATTTTCCTGAACCTAAATTGACATGGAAACCAATAACCGCATAGGAACTTGAACTACAGACAACCCAAAGATACTCATATGCATACACTATGACCTAATCTGTATTTCCTTCATTGACAACAAGTCCTCCGTTGGTAGCTTCTAATGAGAATAGCAATGCCAAAAACCCACCAGAAAAAGGAAAAAAAGAAAAACACAAAACAGCATTGTTTAATACCTGAACCAATCAGCAAAATAAGCTGGAACAAGAAAGATGAAGTCAGGCATAAGATAATATGACATGACATGTAGCAACAAAAGGAGGAAAATTTGGTACAATTACAAAATCAGCTGCAAATCATCTAATTGACATGGAAAATGCACTTACAATGCAGAAAAGCAAAGGCCAGGTACACCATATGCATGCAACCATGTACATGAGAGCGCACAGATAGATTCCAGAATAAGTTTTGGTACACATTGAAATTTTATGGAATAATTACATTTTATCAAAACTAGGCGATGTGGACCTGCCTGATGGCCAGCCCACTCAAAACAATGATAGGGCAGTCCAGGCAACACAGTCTTCCAAGCTGTGCCACGTTGAGTGGTGCAGGTGCAAGTAACAACGCAAGTGGAGCATTTTTCAGAAAAACTTGGGTGTGGGTGCGGCTGCAGCTATATATATATATATATATATATATATATATATATATATATATATATATATATATATGTATGTCATGGAAAAATTGAATATATATATATATATATATATATGTATGTATGTCATGGAAAAATTGAATATATATATATATATATGTATGTATATATATATATATATATATATATATATATATATATATATATATATGTCATGGAAAAATTGAATATATATATATATATATATATATATATGTATGTATGTATGTATGTCATAGAAAAATTGAAAGAGGGGAAACTGTTTTTGTAATAATCCTCTTATTGTAACAAGGAGAACCTATGTCACGAACATACTGTTTTTATGGAAAAGTACCCATACCATCTGAATACGATACCGGGAAACCTGTGGTATGTCCCGGGCAAGATCAAAACCATACTGGGTGCAGTCAACATGCCCGGACCATATCCATCCCCTCTTTGGACTCAGCCAAAGTTGACCAAGTCCATTTCTATCCAAAAATTAGGGTTTTCTTTTTTCTTTTGGAATTTTAGTATGTTTGTTACTTTCATACTTTGTTCATTACATAATTTATAAATTTTGACTCATGAATGTGTTGTTATATATATATATATATATATATATATATATACACACACACACACTATGTGACCGAATAAAACTTAGAAACTAAGATGCAAAAGGAACAAGTCTTTGTCTGGAATTAACAACAAAGAAGAGGTTTAACACCAATTAACTTTATGGAATCTAAATCAGATGGACACGGCAACTTTGTCTCCATAGTCCATACCCTTGTTGATACTCCGATACTGGTACTCAGACACGTCATGACACATTTTGGATCAGTTATGGGTCAGAGCCATTCCCAAACGCATGAAATTCATCCTTTAAAAAAAATGCATGAATTTTTTGTGAGATTTTGTATATATACATCAGACAGCCTTATTCAAAATGCATTAAACTTTTCACTTTAAATTTAATTAAATGTACAAATTTGTGTGGCAATTTGTATATTATATAATACCAATTTATATTTATTTATTTATTTATTTATTTATCCTATTGTCACAGAAAACGCGTCTTAATCGAAAAAATGCGTTAAATACGTGAAAAACAAGTCAGTTGTATAAAACGGCAATTAGACGCGTCTTTTTTTTTTAAAAAAAAGTCAGAAAATAAACAACGTAAAAAAAAAGGGGTATTACACGTATTTTTTTGTATTTTTTATTAATCTTTTATTTTTTATAATTTTCAAATTTCATTAAATGTTTTAAATTTTTAAAAAAATTGCCAAGATTTTGCTGAGATATACAACTTTTCCGTTCGAAAAATTCCTCACCGGATAATACTCGTACACGATATATGTGACAATTATTTATATATATATAGAGACACACACACTGCCATACCACATTTTCCAAAACAATCATACCTGTAACGGCCTCATCGTACCTGCACCGATATAAGTATCCATGTGACTTAGTATACAACCTTAAGACATTCTTGGCCATTTCCCTTACCCTATCTTGCCGCCAATAAGGCCACATCTCTCCTCCCCTTCTTCTTCCTCCCTCCTCTTTTGTTTGTTTTCCTTTTCTTCTTTGTTGTTTTTTTTCTCTTTTGGGCGAGCATGGCACCTAAGCAGTACCCACATCACACCAACATAGGTGGAGCACTCAAACCGCCGTATCCATGTGACATAACTATATAACAATCCTTAAGGAAGTCAATGCTAAAAAAACAAAAAAGATGACATTGAATTTCAATTTATTGCCTACATTTACAATGGAGGACATATCTTTGATCATGCAAATCCCAACCTTCACATTTTTGTCTTCTCACCAATAGGCTTTTAACCCACCTAAAGGGTATGGGGACTTGTTTGTAATTTCTCCCTAGCCTACCAAAATTGAACTTTTAGAAGAATTTTTTCATGCTTATCTATGTCGTGTTCCCAATTTCCCATGGATGCACGACCATTCATGACCTTTCTTTACACAAAATAGGAGGGGCCCTTTCATTCCAGATTTGTCTTGTTCTCCTGGCATATTATGCGAGTCCCTCCTTTCATTCCTAGATTGCGGCTAGTCCTCTTCATATGCATCATGTGATGGATGTCAAGCACATCATCTTAATGTGTCGAACATAATGATTGCCTTTTGTCTCCATTGAGCAGGTCAACATTTAATCTATGTCACATGGGTGCGGGTGCAACGAGGATGTATATATATGTGTGTGTGTATATGTACATAAATCATTTATTACATAGTTATTTAACTGTTTGAAGGTCTTATTTATCTATATTTATATATGAAGGTTTTGTACTAGAGATAGTTTAGTTATGTGCGCATTTAAAATAATCAGTTTTGACCCAGTTTGGCTGATCAAACTGGATGTACTGTGTCAGAGACGCACCAGCACCAGCGTCGACATGGGTGCGACAGCCATTTAGAAGCAACCATGTAACATAGTACTTAATTTTCAAGATGGCCTGCCTCAGTGCCTTGTGTGTCATCATGCCCATATGCTTCACGTGATGGATATCATGCACATCCATCCTACCTTCAATAGTTCTCACCTTTTTTCTTAAGTAGCAAGATATTATCATGCATCTCCTTTGGATCACGACTAAGGAGATGGCCATGCTTCAATGCCTTCAAGATGTCTTGACATGTATTGAGGTCACACCGAGGTGCTTTGGCATGTACATGGTCTATATAGCCTTGCAAATTTAATTGAGGCATGTGTGAGAATGTTTTCCGGTTATTGCTGTTGAGAGGAGAAGAGTGCTGGGCTAGCCAAGCCAGCCTTGGCCAGGAGGGATTAAGCAGGTGTGGCCCTAGCTGGACTGCATCTCTAAGGCCCGACGAGCTCCTCACCATCATGAAATATAAATGCACTGATACTAATTGGCTTTTGAAGAAAATGAACAAAAGAAAATGTCTCAATCAAGAACAGCATAATACAAGCAACACATTCAGTTTGACAATGTTCACAAAGTGACATAGCTTGCTCAATATGCAACTTAGTGTTGTGTTGCACTTGGACACATGGACCCAAGCATTTTGGTTTCTATGTTGTCTGTGAATTCATTTTGGTCTTCATAAGGAGGATAAAATGTGGCCCAAAAGTTTGCCCATAAAGATTCTTGTCGAGGTGAATCTTTTACCATCAACCAAGCAAGAATAACAATTGATGTTAAAGGAGCTAAGACTTGGTAGACAATTATATTAATCCAAACCAGTCCTTTGACAACCAAATTGTAAGGAAAATCTATGTTTCATTTTTTCAACATTGTGCAAGGACAACTAGTGTTTTGTACAATATGTTATCATATGCATTGCATAGTCATAAATATTGACGATACTTTGAAAATATAGTGATAAAATTGCCAAAAGAAGGAAAACTTTTTATCTGAACATAACACAATATTTCCAAAATATAGCCAAGAAAAATATTGCAACATTCTCAAGATATTATGCCTTCGTTTAAAAGGGAACGTTTGTTTAAGAGATCAGCCAAAGTAATTACTTTTGTTATTTGTTTAATGGATATCCTATGCAATTAGTCATGGCTGACCACTGCCCAACATTAGGCTGCCACCTTGAGAACTGTGTCATCATTCCTCCCCTCCCTTTTTCCATATGCACATTCTATCATCTATCTTGGTCTCCATGTTCATCTGCATCCTCTTCTTTACAATCCTCTCTAAAGTCCCTGGTTCTGACTTTTCCCATTTGCCAGCATCATTTCTTGCTTAAGTTGCCAATATCAAAAGTCAGACCCAAAAAGGACTAGCGGAGAATAATCAGGAATAGCCAGTCCTAGTCGGTTGAAATCAATAAAGAGCTATAAAAATACAATATCTAAAGTGATACAAGTAATGGAAGACATAAAATGTCATTGTGAATCACAAAAATCAGAGAGTTCACTGAGAGCACATTAAGTCTAAAAATAAGAATCAATGAGGACCATGAATGTTTCTCTATGTAAGAAATTTATGTGTGTGTGTGTGTATGGCAGATTTATAACAGGGATATTATATGATAAATTTTGCCAGTCGATTAACAATAATTATTGTTAAAGTTTTCTAGGAGTTGGTTTGATTCTTTCTGAAATATTAGAAAGTAGAAATGGGTCTACTTATTGTTTTCTTATTCTTAGTGGACTGAAATTGTAAATATATTGACACCCTAATCTCTTTTAATCCGAGATTAGGGTTACGTGATGAATGATAGAAAGTTTTCTCTCTCTCTCTCTCTCTGATCGCATCATGGTATCAAAGCCTTCTCCTGCGGTGACAGCCAAGTAAGTTCTTCGGCGATTTCCTTCTACGGCGACTTCTCCCTCTGATGACTTCCTTCCTCTTTCCTCTTCTCATCCCCCAACTTTATTTCTTCTTACCCACGAATAGGGAGGCGGTAAGGAAATAAAGTTTGGGTGTGCTGCGTGGAAAAGGACTAATTACGCCTATGTGGAAGGCATGATCAGATCCTTCAGTGGATCTCGTGGCTGCTGTTTGGTATGAGGAACAGCATCATGTTGAGCAGATCTGTTTTTTTATGATGTTTAAGGCGTGATGATCGTGGAGTTTCTTTTAAGAGGTGGATGGTGTTATGCCGATAGTATGTGAGGAGACTGAAAATAGCATGCAGCAGAAATCAGCAGCAGTTTTTTGAAATTGAAAATCCATACAGTAGCCTAAAATTCCTGTAATCTATCTTTTACTCTCTGTTATGCTGTTTAGACGTGGGCAGTTTCTGTGATTACAGATTTGTGTTGTTACGTATCATGTGATACTTGTATGATCTTTGAAGATAGTAGAGATATATTTCTATGTGGTGTTTGACTACTACATCCTTACTGCCGTATGTCTTTTTTTTTTTTTCTATGGCTTATGGTAGTAGGACAGAAGGTTCTAATGAATATAAGATGGCTGGTAACTCCTTTTCTTATGGAACCACAATCAAACTTGATGGTTCGAATTATAAAATCTGGTCTAGGGTATTTATCATGTCTATGGCTGGTTATAGAAAGAAATATATTATTGAAGAAAATGGACCCCTTAAGAAAAAAAAGGAAATATGCTGCGTGGGATGAAGATAATAACATTGTAATGGCATGAATTTTGAACAGTGTAGAGTCTCGTATGACTCCAACAATTGCATACTATACCAAAGCTAAAGATATGTGGTCTTTCCTGAAGAAGACGTATTCTCATGCTACTAATGTTATTAAAAATTTACAATTGGAAGAGGAACTTTGTAACATACAACAAGGAGATCAAGACCTATCATAATATTTTGCTACATTGACTGTTGCATATGAACGGTTAAAAACTCTTCGCCCACCTTGCAAGCAACTGGTATGGTAGCAAAGTTTCTTTCTGGGTTATCTTCAGAGTATTCTATGACGAAGTCTCAAATGCTTACAGGCAGTGATCTTCCAAACTTAGCAGATACTTATAATAGGCTAAGTCGTCTTGCAGTCACTCTTACTCAGCCTACGCATGACACACCAGTCTCTGCACTTGTGATGTCAAGAGGACGTGGCCATAGTTCTTTTGATGGAAATAGGGGGATGCAGGACGCAGCAGATTTTAGTGCTCCTATTGTAGCAAACTAGGTCATTTAGAGGACCGATGTTGGGACAAGCATCCCTATCCCCATTCTGCCGGTCCACCAAGACGTGGTGGAGGGAGAATAAGTGCAGAAAAAGGGTCTTCTTCATCTAATGCAATTTCCTCACAGTTACAGCATCTAAGGTTGAGACTCCCACCTGTTCTCCTATACCTCCATCGTATTCTCTCAACTTAAGCAAGAAAGAATATGATCTGGGTCTCTAGCTCAGAGGTCTACCCCTGCCTCGACCAGCACTGCTGCAATAGATTTGGCCTTCTCTGTTGGTGCCCCAACCAGTGACCCAGGTATGACATGGATGATTGATTCAGGAGCATCTAGGCATTGTTGTAATCAGCCACAGATATTTTTATCACTTATCAGGTTCACTACACCACAGCACATCAGATTGGCTAATGGCAAGTTGTCTCTTATTCTGGGCAGCGGTCATATCTACCTCATACATTTGGGTACCATTACACATGTGCTATATGTTCTTCGATTTCCTGTTAACAGGTTACATGTTAAGCAATTGGCTAAAGATTTATAGTGTAGAGTCATTTTTTATCCTGATTCATGTTCTTTTCAGGACTTACAAACAAAGAAGATGGTTGGTGGCAGCCATGAACGTGAGGGACTCTATTTCCTTTCGGTCCCTATAGATGTTGTTGCATCCTCATTCACATCGAAGAGTTCTCCTTTATAGTGGCATCACAGACTGGGTCATCCTTCTGTGTCCAAACTTTGTTGCATTTTTCCAGATATTCCTGCATCAGAGTCTTTCTTATGTGATGCATGCCAGTTAGGCAAGCATACACATAGTAGTTTTCCTTCGAGTCAAAGTCCTTTTGATCTTCTCCATGTTGATGTTTGGGGTCCAAGTCGGGTTTCCTTTCGTTTACGTTTCTAATATTACCTTGTTCTAGTTCATGATTTTACTAGAGTCAGTGGGGTATTTTTGTTAAGGAAAAGGTTTGAAGTCATCTATATTTTTTAAAACTATGTCAATAAAACAAAAACTGAATTTGGTGTTATTTTCAAAAATATTCGCACTGATAATGCTCTTGAATTTAAATCTTCAGTTCTACTTCAATTTTATACCAATCATGGGATTCGACCACAATATACATGTCCCCACACATCCCAACAAAATGGTATTGTTGAATGCAAACATCGACAACTTCTAAATGTGGCCCGTACCCTCATGTTGCACACTCATATGTCTGCCTACTTTTGGGGTGATGCTATTCTTACCACATGTTATCTCACTAACAGACTACCCTCGTCTGCCATCCAAGAGCACATCTTCATTCAAATATTATACCCAGATCGACCATTATTTCATATACCTCCCAAAGTATTTGGATGCACTTACTTTGCACACATTTTAGACCCAAACAAAAACAAACTTGTTGCCCAAGCTGTCAAATGTGTGTTCATTAGATATTCTGCCAATCAAAAAGACTATCAATGTTTTGATTCCCATAACAAGAAAGAGATTACATGTGCAGATGTTACATTCCTTGAGTCTCGTCCTTATTTTTTCACTCCAAGTACCATTGTGTCTGAGCTCCCCGTGTTTGTTCCTCTTCATATTCCCTCAGTATCACTGGAGTCTATCCCTTCCTCTCCACCACAGTCGTGATCTTTTTCTTGATCCTCCAATAGTCTATACTTGACATCAAGCTCCCTCTCCAAACCACCCACCAAAATCTTCTCATGACGTAAGTTCCAATGATAAGACTGACTCAGGAAGAAATGAGGACTATTCTGTAGATGATCTACCTATTGTCATTCGCAAGGGCCACTGCACAAGGCATCCAATCTCTAACTTTGTTTCTATAGACCATTTGAGTACAAGTTTGGTGCAGTTTGATCGAGCTATGGCTAGTCACACTATTCTGACTCCTCACCACCAAGCCTTATTAGATACACGATGGAAGCACGCCATGCAGGAGGAAATAGATGCTCTTCTTTTTAGGGAGACTTGGTGGACACATCGATAAATTGTGATGTTGTCAGCTTGGTTATTCACCATCAAATATCATTTTGATGGTTCCGTAGAGCGACTCAAAGTTCGTCTTATTCTATGTCACATGGGTACCCGCACGATACCGGTACGGTACAGATACGGGTACCGGTACAGCTACCGGTGCGGCACTAATTCAGTCAACGCAGTACTGGGTACGGTCAGCGTACTCGAGTTCAAATTGGTCCATTTTCGAACTCGGTCAACCTTGACCGAGTCCAAAGATGTCCAATTTTGAAATTAACGATTTGAAGTTTTTAACTTTTAAAACTAATCTAACATTAAATTGATCGATTGAAGCCCTAAACCCTCGACATTGGCAAGCATGGATACCAAAAAATTAGAACAAGTATTCAAAACTATGGGAAGGGCAAAGATGGATAGAAGAATCGGAAGGATTTTTTTTTGCAAGTTCACTTCCTTTTAATATAGCTAGAAGTCTTTATTGGAAATATGTTGTTACAGGTTTGGCTAATTGCAGTGTGAGTGGCTATGTACCCCCGAGTTCAGAAAAGTTGAGAACAGTAATTCTTGAAGAAGAGAAGGCAAACATCGAAAAATTATTAGAGAAGAAGAAATTTTCATAGAGACAATATGGAGTATCCATTGTTTCTGACGGGTGGACTGATATACAAAGACGACCACTGATCAATTTTATTGCTTATTCGCTTGATGGACCAATCTTCTTGAAATGTGTTGATGCATCTGGGGAGTATAAAGATGCTGAATATTTAAAAGGGTTATTTATAGAAGTCATCAAAGAAGTGGGTGAAGATAATGTTGTGCAAATTATTACTGATAATGCTCCAGTTTGCCAACGAGCAGGGATGAATTTAGCAAGTGATCCCAAGTATAGTCGCATATTCTGGACTCCTTGTGTGGCACACAGTATAAATCTAGCACTTAAAAGTATTTGCAACCCATCAAAAGATGATACAAATGCTGGTATATTATGTTCTTGGATTGAGGAGCTTGAGCATGATGTCAGAAACATCAGAAATTTTGTTGTAAACCACAACAATGCTCTTGCTATATTTAATAGGCATTCTGATTTGAAATTGTTGAAGGTAGCAGAGACTCGTTTTGCATTCATTATTGTAATGATAAAAAGAATAAAACAGGTGAAACATGCATTAACACTTATGGTGACTGACAATGATTGGGAGTTTTATCGGAGTGATGACATTGTGAAGGCTCAACAAATTAAAAAATGTATTTTAGAAGATGAATGGTGGGATAAGATTTCATATTTTCTGTAGTTTACAGAGCCTATTTAGCAGATGTTGAGAGAAGTTGACAAAGAAGGGCCCATGCTTCATAGAGTTTATGATATGTGGGATAACATGATTGAAAAAATTCAAAACATCATTTTTAGACAGGAGAAGAAGAATGTTGCACTTGATGATTCTGAGTTTTTCGATCATGTGCATAAAATTTTAGTAAGAAGATGGAATAGAAGCAATAACCTTTTGCATTGTATGGCACACTCCTTAAACCCCAAATATTATGGACAAACATGGTTGGCAGGAGGCACTGGTGGTGTTCCTCCTAATCGAGATCCAGAAATATCAAAAAATAGGGACATATGTTTGGGAAGACTATATTTTGATTCTCATCGGTTGAAGATAATAAATAGTGAGTTTGCGAGCTTCTCTGGTGGAAGAAGTGATTCAGTACAAGCTGCAATGGCAAGAGATGAAGAAGATCCTGTTAATTGGTGGTTATGTTTTGGAGCAGCGACACCAAATCTCCAGTAACTTGCGTTGAAGTTATTATCTCAACCTGCAACCTCTTCATGTTGTGAAAGAAATTGGAGCACTTATTCTCAAATTCACAATATGAAGACAAATAAGCTAACCAGTAAGCGAGCAGAAGATTTAGTTTATGTCCACTTCAACCTACGCTTGCTTTCACGTACTTCAGATGTTTACAGGTATTTCTTTCTTTTTGTATCTTTGGTATGTCTACATAATTACATTTGTATATTATGTTGGTTGTTTAAAATTAATATTAACTTAAAAGTTAAATCATATTTTGATTTTGTTGCGACTTGCAGTTCAGGATCATCCAAGTATTGGGATGTAAGGGGAACATGATTTGCATGCTCTTAATATGGACCTTACAGAACCTGTTGCTCCTTCTAATCTTGATGATGTGACTGAAGAGAATGAGATTCAAGAAAGCTGATGTATTTTGTATGTTAATTATGCGACTGAAGAGAATGAGAATCAAGAAAGTTGATGTATTTGAGAATCAAGACAGATAAATTTTGGATCATGATTTATAAATATGTTATTTTGTTTGTAATTTTTTGATATATATATGTGTGAATGTGTTATTCTGTTTGAAATCTTTTGACACACACACACACACATATATATATATGTGTGTGTGCATGTGTGTGTACGACCGTACCCCCGCACCCAAGTTTTTTGAAAATGGTCTGTACCCGCACCCGCACCCGTACCCGTACCTATGTGACATAGGTCTTATTGCCAAAGTCTATACACAGACTTATGGGGTGGACTTCTACGAGACGTTTTTGCCTGTGGCACAGTTAGGTACTATTCACCTAATTATATCTCTCGCAGTTCAGCAGGATTAGCCTCTTTTTAAACTTGATGTGAAAAATGAATTTCTATATGGTGATCTCTCTGAAATGGTCTATATGCAACAACCACCTGGTTTCGAATGACAGGGGGAGTGTTCCAAGGTATGCAAACTAAAGGAGGCTATCTATGGACTTAAACAAAGTCCCTGTGCATGGATCCATAAGCTAAGTGAAGTTGTCTCTAAGTATTGTCCTCACTGGGGAAAATACTCAAGAAATAGCTCAGACAAAGGAATTTCTACAGAAACACTTTGTCACAAAAGACCTTCATCAACTTCATTATTTCCTTGGTATTGAAGTGGCTCGTAGTAGTAAAGGGGTTGTGATGTCTCAAAGGAAATATGTTCTTGATCTTATGCAAAGAACAAGGTTATTGGGAGCGAAACCTGCTACACTTTCTATGAATCCTCGAATTCATATTCATGATGATGAATCAGAAACTTTTGGCTCTCATTCTTATAGATCTCTGATAGAGAAACTTTTATATTTGACCATCACTCGACCAGACATCATCTTTGCTATAAATAAGCTAAGTCAATTCATGGAAAAACCTCGGAAAGTTCATTGGGAGGCTGCTTTAATGGTGGTAAAATACTTGAAATCAGCCCCGGAAAAGAGGTTATGGTTTAAAAAAGGAGAATGTGTGGACACAGAAGCATATAGTGATGCTGATTATGCAAGGTCAATAAATGACAAGAGATCTACAGTAGGTTTTTGTGTCTTTATTGGCGGGAATCTTATTTCTTGGAGGAGCAAGAAACAGAATGTAATTGCTAGATCCAGTGCTGAGTCTAAATATAGGGCGATGGCTCAAACTGCAGCTGAAATGTCATGGGGTCAAATCAGTGCTTCTAAAATTGAGAATTTAAGCGAAACTTTCTATGAAGATGTATTGTGATAACAGAGCAGGAACTTACATTGCAAATAACACTATCTTTCATGAATGGACAAAACACATTGAAGTGGATTGCCATTATGTTCGAGACTTGGTTCAAGAAGGAGCCATTAGCACGATTCATTTCTCTTCTAAAGATCAAGCAGTTGATATGTTTACTAAGGCTCTTCCCATTGGAGATTTCTTGAGAGGATGTAACAAGCTGAGCATGATTGATATCTATGCTCCAGCTTAAGGGGAGTGTTAAAGTTTTCTAGGAGTCGGTTTGCGTCTTTAAGAAATATTAGAAAGTGGAAATGCATCTACTTATTGTTTTCTTATTCGTAGTGGACTGAAATTGTAAATATATTATCGACACCCTAATCTCTTAATCTGAGATTAGGGTTACGTGATGAATAATAGAAAGTTTTCTCCCTCTTTGATCACATCAATTATTATAGGAAGAAGAAGTTGAAAAAAAAAACAAACATATATATATATATATATATATATATATATATATATATATATATATATAATGCTGAAGTATAAGAAAGGTGTAAAATATATTTGAAAAATGATTTTTCAAAAAAACATGATATTACCACAAGAGTTTTACAAAAAAAATGAATTCGACAATAGCGAGTACCACTAATTTTTTTGTTATTTTATTCTTTCTGGTGATTTTATTGCAACATCTCGAAAATATTTCCAATATTTGTGACTGTAAAAAAAAAATAAGTCAGGTTACCATGTCACATAGTTCCACACAAACTAAGATAAAAAACATGATAACGTGATAAATTGCAATTACCTTGGCAATATGAAATCTATTTATTTTTTAGTAGGTTTATATATCCTAATCATAGAGATACACTTCAGCATTGATCTATTCTCTTAAATCTAGAATTATCTGTATTGACTTCCCCACATAAATGGTTTCATCCAAATGCTTCCTTGAGCCAACATTGTCCACATTAATTACAAGTGGTGAACCTATAAGATCAAGTGTGCATTGGACACGTTTCCACAAATAAATAGAAGAGGAAAGAAACAGCAGAACAGACATTCACTTCTTTTCTATCTGAAAAAAAAAAAAGCAACCACGCATAACATGCCTCTGTGTAAAACAAACAATGTTATTAGAGGTGTAGACCTCAAAGCATGAGGATAGACCTTAGTATAAAAAATGCTTCGAAGCATGGTAGTGAGGCACTATTGACATGAAGTGTACGCTTCAGCTTCAGTGTGCTTCGCGCCTGACGCTTGAGGCTTACCGCTTCAGCCACAATGTTGCTTTTTATTAAAAAAGAAAATAAAACAAAATGTGATGCGTATAGTGGTACCAGATTCTCAGCAAGGCAAAAAAAAACAGCTACCTGTTACTTAACACATGGCTCATTTTTGTATGTGAGATTAGAATACTATAACTTTACATTGGCCAGCCTAAACTTGTTGTAGAGAAAAAATGAAGAAAAATGCATTTATTTTAAAGTTTAAATGAAATATTGTACAGAATTGAACTTTTTACGCTAATAAATATTCATGATAAAGAAAACCACATACATATCATATATAGTTGATCTAATTCTTTTAATTAAGTTATCTAATTTCAAAAATATTACTTATATCTTAAAAATACATCTGGTTGTTCGCTAGCCTCATCCAAAGTACTTTTTAATGTCCCCATATGTATATTTACTGCTACTTATCTTGCTACCTTAAATATAATTGAAGAGCATCAGTGGATCAAAAGCTTATATGTGTATTTAAAAATTGTAAAAGAAAGGATAAAATACTCCCATTGCAAACATTAGATTTTTTCCTTTTTTATTCAATGAAATAGACAATTCACAGTTCACAATGACAAGCATTGGATACTTTTTCAGGCAAACAATAATTCATAGCTTGGATAAATGGAAAGATAGACCATAAGCAAAAGCACGCTTATGAGTTCTGACTACTAGTATCGAGAGGTATTATGTGATGGCTTCTTTAAAAACATGCAAAAAGTGAGGATGATATGATTTGCCATACTGCCACATGCAAAGTGTCAATTCTGTGCTATGTTGCCAAGGCGCTGCCTGGTGCCTAGGCACGCCTGGGCAGGACTAAGCAAAAAAGGAGACCACAATTTTTTTAAAAAAAATTTAGTACGTTAATATGTGAAATTATTTTGATTAACTATTATTAATATTTGAAATGTGGAGAGTAGACAATCAAAAATTAATTGTTGACTTCATTGAATACGTAAAATCAATAGAAGAAGTTTAACATTACTAAATACTAATTAAATGTAATCTAATACATATTACAGTATAATACATATTACATATTACAGTATATAACAGAATACAGATTACTAAAGCAGTATATAACAATATAATACATATTACATACTACAGTGTGTAACAGAATCATAAACAAAATACATATAACAGTCTAAACAGCAATGAGGACTGTATTATACAGTAAAAGAGAATACATAACATGAATCATAAACAGAATACATATAACAGTCTACTAATGATTAAATCATATTACTAGAAACAGCTATATCATATTACAGTATATTACACTACATATATTACTAGAAAATTAGAAATCAGAAACAGATATATATACCAATGTTGTAAAAAACATATCGTAAGCCGTATCAGTCTGGCTTTAAGATACGCTGTATCCTATGTCACATAGGTACGGGTACGGTACGGACCATTTTCAAAAAACTTGGGTTCAGGGGTACGGCCGTACACACACATGCACATATATATATATATATATATATATATATATATATATATATATATATATATATATATATATATATATATATATGTATGTATGTGTGTGTGTGTGTGTGTGTGTGTGTGTGTGTCAAAAAATTTCAAACAGAATAATTCACACATATATATATCAAAAAATTACAAACAGAATAACATATTTATAAATCATGATCCAAAATTTATCAGTCTTGATTCTCAAATACATGAACTTTCTTGATTCTCATTCTCTTCAGTCGCATAATTAACATACAAAATACATCAGCTTTCTTTAATCACATTCTCCTCAGTCACATCATCAAGATTAGAAGGAGCAACAGGTTCTGTAAGGTCCATATTAAGAGCATGCAAATCATGTTCCCCTTCAAGGTCCACGTCAATGTCCTCTGGATTAACATCCCAATACTTGGATGATCCTGAACTACAAGTCGCAACAAAATCAAAATATGATTTAACTTTTAAGTTAATATTAACTTTAAACAACCAACATAATATACAAATGTAATTATGTATACATACCAAAGATACAAAAAGAAAGAAATACCTGTAAGCATCTGAAGTACGTGAAAGCAAGCGTAGGTTGGAGTGGACATAAACTAAATCATCTACTCGCTTACTGGTTAGCTTATTTCTCTTGATATTGTGAATTTGAGAATAAGTGCTCCAATTTCTTTCACAACATGAAGAGGTTGCAGGTTGAGATAATAACTTCAACGCAAGTTGCTACAGATTTGGTGTCGCTGCTCCAAAACATAACCACCAATTAACAGGATCTTCTTCATCTCTTGCCATTGCAGCTTGTACTGAATCACTTCTTCCACCAGAGAAGCTCGCAAACTCACTATTTATTATCTTCATCCGATGAGAATCAGAATATATACTTCCCAAACATATGTCCCTATTTTTTGATATTTCTGGATCTCGATTAGGAGGAACACCACCAGTGCCTCCTGCCAACCATGTTTGTCCATAATATTTGGGATTTAAGGAGTGTGTCATACAATGCAAAAGGTTATTGCTTCTATTCCATCTTCTTACTAAAATTTTATGCACATGATCGAAAAACTCAAATCATCAAGTGCAACATTCTTCTTCTCCTGTCTAAAAATGATGTTTTGAATTTTTTCTATCATGTTATCCCACATATCAAAACTCTATGAAGCATGGGCCCTTCTTTGTCAACTTCTCTCAACATCTGCCAAATAGGCTTTGTAAACTGCAGAAAATATGAGATCTTATCCCACCATTCATCTTCTAAAATACATTTTTTAATTTGTTGAGCCTTCACAATGTCATCACTCCGATAAAACTCCCAATCATTGTCAGTCACCATAAGTGTTAATACATGTTTCACCTGTTTTATTCTTTTTATCATTACAATAATGGATGCAAAACGAGTCTCTGCTACCTTCAACAATTTCAAATCAGAATGCCTATTAAATATAGCAAGAGCATTGTTGTGGTTTAAGTGCTAGATTTATATTGTGTGCCACACAAGGAGTCCAGAATATGTGACTATACTTGGGATCATTTGCCAAATTCATCCGTGCTCGTTGGCAAACTGGAGCATTATCAGTAATACTTTGCACAACATTATCTTCCACTTCTTTGATGACTTCTATAAATAACCCTTTTGAATACTTAGCATCTTTATACTCCCCAGATGCATCAACACATTTCAAGAAGATTGGTCCATCAAGCGAATAAGCAATAAAATTGATCAGTGGTCGTCTTTGTATATCAGTCCACCCGTCAGAAACAATGGATACTCCATATTGTCTCTATGAAAATTTCTTCTTCTTTAATAATTTTTCGATGTTTGCCTTCTCTTCTTCAAGAATTACTGTTCTCAACTTTTCTGAACTCGGGGGTACATAGCCACTCAAACTGCAATTAGCCAAACCTGTAACAACATCTTTCCAATAAGGAATTCTAGCTATATTAAAAGGAAGTGAACTTACAAAAAAAACCTTCTGATTCTTCTATCCATCTCTGCCCTTCCCATAGTTTTGAATACTTGTTCTAATTTTTTGGTATCCCTGCTTGCCATGTTCATTTTTCTTTTCTTTGAAGCATCTTCACCTTCTTCAATAGCATAAAGAGGAACAGATAGTTCACTTGGCTTGGCTGAAGATTTGTTCATCTCAGCTGCATCATGTTCTTCAGCTGCATCATGTTCTTCTTTGATCTGCTTCATCGATTCTTTGCTAACTTTTTCACATGGTCGAATTCCAAAACATGGGATATGCAATAAATGTGCCTTGCAACGTGTATAAGAGCCAGTGAACGTCTTATTACAGAAATTGCAAGAAAATATTATATTCCCACCGCCACCTGGTGCTTTTCCAAGTTTTTTCACATACCGCAAAGAGGCTGAGATGGATTATCCAAGTCTAATGTTGTGGTATTAACACTACTACTGCTGCTTGCATATTTCCACTTCCACTCGTAGGCATCGTTTCTTTTCCCTTATCAGCCATTACAACTTATATGAAAAGCACCTAACAAGAGTTGCAAAGACGCACACAAAAAAGAACACGATGACCATCAATCACTAAACTTCCCCAAACTGTCAAGATTTATACAGAATAATCAGTCACTAAACTTCCCCAAACAGTCACGATTTTTACATAATAACTTTGGCAAAGACTTCCCCAAAATCGAACACGCTGTAAATAACGCACAAAAAAAAAACAAAATTTCTATTGAACATGCTGTAAATAACACGCACTAAAGAACAAACGATGTGAAAAACTGATGCATATGATAACAAATAATGAAAAACTGATGAGGCGCACAACACATGATCAACGATGAAAAAATTATGAAAAACGTAACTACGAGATCTAAGAAATGAAGAGGCGCACAACATATAATCAACGATGAGGAGGAGACAGAGTCATAACCATCGAGAGGGAAGGAACGAAGAGGAGGTAGGGAGGAGGACAGGAAATAGAAGAAATCGGCAAAATCGAAGCTAATACCGTCCACAGTCGCTGTCGTTCGTCCACTGGTCGTCGCTGGTCGCCGCCGTTCGTTCACCCAAGTCGCCGGTCACCGAATGCCGTCGCCGCCGTTCGTCCACCCAAGTCGTCGGTCACCCCAAATGCAGCGTTCATGAAATGGGTAGGAGGAAGAAAATGTCGAGGGTTTAGGGCTTCAATCGATCAATTTAACGTTAGATTAGTTTTAAAAGTTAAAAACTTAAAATCGTTAATTTCAAAATTGGACATCTTTGGACTCGATCAAGGTTGACCGAGTCCAAAAATGGACCAATTTGAACCCAGGTACGTTGACCGTACCCGATACCGCGTTGACCGAATTAGTGCCACACCGGTAGCTGTACCGGTACCATGTTAGGAGGAGTACCCGTGTGACATAGGCTGTATCGTAAAATATCATAACCGTATCGTTTTTTCAATGTTGTACGTATCATACGATACGTATCGTCTCATTTGAAAAAAACGGTACGATACACCCCCGTATCGTAAAAAGGAGGAGTATTGGCCCTGTATCGCACGTATCGTACGATACAGGGCCTGTATCGTACGATATGGGGCGATACACCCCGTATCGTACAATACGGGCTAAAAACGCAAAAGGGGGCCCGAGACCTCTTCCGTTCTTCATTTCTAACGCTTGGATAGTGCCGTGAGGGAGGGCGATCGTTCATTTTCACCGTGAAAAACTTGATTTTCATCGTCAAATCGAAGATTAATTGGTCGATTTGTGCGTGGGTGCTTGATTTTCGTGGGAAGGAAAGGGGTTTTCTTCATTTCAGACATTTCTTCTTCGTAAGGTATGAAATCTCATGTTCTTACCATGTATTCTTAATTTTTTACCGTATAATCGTAGATTGGAAGACTTTCAGTGTTTTTCATTAAGTTTACCATAGGATTTCGTTTTTTTTTTTAAGATATGGATCCTACATGGCAATGGTGCGAAAGGGTGAAGGAGAATAACCGTTTGAAACTCAAATGTGGCTTCTGTGGGAATACATTTTCAGGAGGGATTATTAGAATGAAACACCATTTGGCAGGGACCTCCAAAGATGCGTCTCCTTGTGTTGGAGGACCAAACAAACCTTTGCCTCCATTTGTGCGTCAACAATGTTTAGATATGCTTCATGCTTTACGTCAAAAGAGAATACAAAAAGAAATTGAAGATGCAGATGTAGGCTATAATGTGCCTTTGGAAGATGAAAAAGAAGAGGAAGAAGCTTATGAATGTGATGATGAAGACGATAGCAGTCTAAGAACAGATTTGGAGACCTCAAGAGGTAGAGATCGTAGAGGGAAATGGATTATGTATGAAGGAGGTCGATCTGGCATAACGGGAAGGAAGAGGAGAGGCACAACAGATATTAGGGCCAAGCGTGGTATGCGACCACCTAGTGGTAGAGTTCCTACTGGTAGGTCTAGTGGTGGCTCTATTAAGAGTTTTTTCCCTTCATATACCAGCCCAGGTGGTCAGCCGCAGATTCGTGTTGTTATATCTAAAGATATGCTATATCATGCACAAAAGCAGGTAGGAAAATGGTTTTATGATGCATGTATTCCATTTAATGCAGCTAATTCTTTTCAATTCCAAGCCATGGCAGATGCAATTGCTTCTATAGGCCCCGGATTCAAAATGCCATCATATCATCAGTTGAGGGGCAAAATTCTTCAGGATACAGTCAAAGAAGTGTCTGAACATTGCGATGAGTTGAAATTATGTTGGAAGGAAACAGGTTGCTCCATTATGTCAGATGGTTGGACTGATACAAGGTCAAGAACACTTGTAAATTTTCTTGTTTATTGCCCTAAAGGTACAATGTTCTTGAAATCTCTTGACTTGTCTGATGTTTCTAAGACTACTGAGATTTTATTCAATGTTTTTGATAATGTCGTACAAGAAGTTGGACCTGCAAACATTGTACATTTTATTACAGATAATGCTGCAAATTATAAAACTGCAGGAGATTTGTTATTTCAAAAGTATAGAACATTTTATTGGAGTCCATGTGTCACTCATTGTGTTAATCTAATGCTTCAAGATCTTAATGAGATGCATGATATGAAATCAGCCATTGACCAATGTCAAGAGGTAACAAAATTTATCTATAATCATGCATATGTATTGAGTTTGATGAGAAAATTTACAAAAGGAGTTGAATTAATACGACCTGCACAAACTAGATTTGCCACAAATGTATTGACTGTGTAGAGTGTGGTGAAACAAAGAACTCCTTTGAGACAGATGTTTGCTAGTGATGAATGGGCTGCATATCCACATGCTCATAACGTATTTTGGGAATCATGTGTGAAGCTATTGAAGGTTTGTGTTCCATTAGTTAAAGTTCTCAGGTTGGCTGACAGCGAGGACAGACCTTCTATATGGTACTTATATGAGGCTATGGACAAAGCAAAAGAGGCAATTCGAGACAACTTAAAGGAAAAGAAAAAGTTATATATGCCCATATGGAAGATTATAGATAAAAGGTGGACTGGACAGCTTCATCAACCTCTTCATGCAGCAGCTTATTATCTAAATCCTGCAATTAGATTTTCTCCTACATTTAGGAAGGACAGAGAAGTCATGCATGGTTTGTTAGATTATATTAATGTGTTAGTGGAAGATTCTACAGAACAAGATGCTGTGCACAATGAGTTGGATCTATATGATAGTTGTTTTCGGAACATGGGACTACCTGCCGCCGTTCGAGCCAGGAAAACGATGCATCCAGGTAAATACATAGAAATTTTTAATTTACTTTGCATTTGTTACATTTGATTCTTTTAAAACTTTCACATTGATTTGTTATATTTTTGTTTAGATTTGTGGTGGAATAGGTATGGGTTTGATTGTCCAAACCTAGCACGTTTTACAGTCAAAGTCCTCAGCCAGACATGCAGTGCTAGTGGATGCGAAAGGAACTGGAGTGTGTTCCAACATATCCATAGCAAAAAAAGGAATAGGCTTGAACATAAAAGGTTGAATGACCTTGTCTTTGTTCGATATAATATGAGGTTGAAACAAAGGTAATATAGGCATATAGCTTAATTAATGTTTACATTTTTTGTACAATATATTTATATGAAATTATATACTAACAAATTTTCTCTTATTTAATGTAGAGAATTAGAAAAATCATTAGCAAGGAAGCACACATCTCAGTTCGATCCTATCAGCTTGGAAAATTTTGACGATCTAGAGCCATGGATTGAAGAAGAACCAGGTACAATATTTGATGATGAAGATCTTGAATGCTTCAACCTTGAAGCTGAAGCAACAGAAGGCTTTGTTGATGAAGGAGAGTCTACTACTGCTGGTGCTGGTGCTGAATATGTTGGTGAAGATCTTCCAATTCTTGACGATGAAGAAGAAGAAGAAGAAGAAGATGAAGATAAAGATGATGAATCATGAATGAGAGTCAAGTCAAGAGTGCTTTCATTTTATATGTATCAAAAACTTAAGAGTTATGAATCTATGGTTGTTGAACACTTGATTGAATGTTTTATGACTTTATCACTTTATGGCTTATGGCCTTATGCTTTGTTGAATGATATTGTATTATTGTTATGAATTTTGATGTTTATGAATGATGAACGCGTAAGTTTATAGCAATAATAAGTCTATCATTATCTCAAACATGTTTTCTATGAACAATTTATTATTTTAAATTTTTTCTGATCTTTTTATGAATTTTCTGAATTTTTTTAATTTTTTTCTGATTTATTAATAATTTTTAAAAAAATTACGATACGGTTACGATATGTTACGATACGGCGTATCTTAAAGCCCGACTGATACGGCTTACGATACGCGTTTTACAACATTGCGTTTTTTTTTTAATAAATCAGAAAAAATAAGAAAAAAAATCGAAAAAATCATTAAAAAATCAGTAAAAATCAAGAATAATATGTTCTTCATAAAAAACATGTTTTTACAGAATGACAGACTTATTATTGCTATAAAGTTATGGTTCATCATTCGTAAACATCAAAATTCATAACAATATGTCAATATCAATCTAGAAAGCACAACAAGTCAACAATTACATAACGTATATCATAATTTCATAACCATAGATTCATAAGTCATAAGGTCCATATTCATAAGTCTATGAGATACCACATCAAAAAGCAAGATTGAAATGTTATATATTACATCACACGATGATAATGAAATTGTGAAAATGTTTAATGTCAATACATATAAAATGAAAGCATTCTCAACTCTCATTCATAATCTTCATCACATTCATTCTCATCCTCATCTCCATCTTCTTCTTCATCTTCATCTTCATGATTTAAAAAAACCCTTTTCCTTCCAACGGGAATAAGCCACCCACGCACAAATCCATGGTTTAATCAATGATTTCATGGTGGAAATGGATGATTTTCCTCCAAGGCGGCACAATCTCTAGGTTAGAAATGAAGAAGGGGCGGGTTTTTATGAAGAAAACTCGAAAAATGGGGGTTCAGGCCCCCCTTTTTTGAAATCAGCCCGTATAGTACGATATGGGGCGTATCGCACCGTATCGTACAATACCGAGGCCTGTATCTGTAAATCAGGCCCAAACAAGACTAATGCTTCAAGAATATTACACTTGAAGCTTCCTCCAACATAACAAAGTAATACTCAAGAGACCTCACCCAAGAGAAACAAAGAACATATATTGATTCCAACAAAGACTACAAGATGTGGCTAAAAAGCCATAAGAATACACAAGGGCTGTACACTATATATAATGGAGAGAACAAGAGAGAGGAGAGGGCTAGCCGTTGGAGACTAGTTAAAATGGCTAGAAATCTAGTCGTTGGGACTAGTCTCCCTTTTTGGTCCCCTTTGGATAAAAACAGAAAAGGCAGGGGTAAAAGGGGAAAGATACAAAGTTAAATGGAAAAAGGAAAAGACATAAAGGTGAAGAATTATGTCAATATCCTAAGTATCCAAACCTATAACATATATATAAATATATATATAAAACATATATTAGATGACTAATATATGTAATGTACATACATATATGTACATGTATAGGTGGGATACATACATTCTAACAATATCGTATGTATCGTACGATACAAGTACGATACACCCCTATTTACGATATAGTATCGTACGATACGGCCCTGTATCGTACGATACGTACAACACTGATATATACTACTAGTATGTAACAGAAATCACTTGAGACAGTCATACAACAGAAACATCAAAACGTGAGGTTGAAGTGACTAACTTTGCAAATTTTGTTGTAGAAATATCAAAACAAAATGTTTTGTTTTTAAATCAAATAACCAGTCTACGTTTTCGTCACGAAAAATGTCAACCTATTATAATAAGAAAAATAAAGAAAATAGTTTCTTTTGTTTCTTCATAAAACTCATACTTTTATAGTTAATTATTATATAAAAGGATTTTTATTTTACCTGCAAATGAATGAGCAAGAGATTTATTGCTGACCATCTAAATTCTACATAAATTCCAAAGTAGATTGTCACTTGTTGCAAGAAAAAAGTAGAAATTATTTAAAGAATAAAGACTACCTGCCTTTGGATGATTTAGATAATTAATGCGAACTAACTGTATTTCGTATGTGATTTACTTATATAATGTCATTTTAGTTTTTTTGGTCAAATTTTCATTATTTTTATGAATATTAAATATTTTATAATTTTAATTCTGAAAGTTATGCCTCAAGGCCACGCATCATGATCGGCTTAACGCCTCTTTTCGCTTCATCAGATTTCTAACAGGTATTATAGCACAACAGACCACCACTAAAGAGAAGGAAAGACCAATGACGAAATCCTAATTCCTAAAGCATTGGCTTCATCAGGCCGTCAAGCATTGGTTATATCTCAACTGTAGCGTGAACAGGTCACATAAACAATAGTGCAAAGAGCTACTTGTACATCCAACCCCAACCATGTGCCTCAACAACCAATTATAATCCTAAAGATTAAGCACCAATCTAAAGGAAGCAAGAGTCATTTCTCAAATATCTCAGCTGGCTAATATTGATCAAGACATCACAAGAGAATCAAAACCCATTAACGCACGGAAGAAAAGGTACCACTAAGAATCAACAGACACCTCATGCAAGACGACAGTAAACAATTCAAATCTGCTAAAAGCACGCCTATCAAAGAACCAAGTCAAGCATCACACAAAGGATTAATACCCAAAAACCATTCTCCAAAGAAATCCAAAGATCAGAAATTTTACATGCACCAAGAGAGAGAGAGAGAGAGAGAGAGAGAGAGAGAGAGCGAGAGAAAGAGAGAGATTCACCCCCTTCATCCTTGTCATCGTCTTCATCATCGTCATCATCTTCTTCGTCCTTGACGTCTTCAACTATAGGTTCATCGGACTGTGCTTAAGAGAAACCACCACCATCCGTAAAAGGATAAAAAGAATCACATTATCTCGTTTTTTTTCTTTTGTTGTCGACAGAAAAGTAAAACAGCTAAAACGAAAACAAGGAAGCAAACACCAACAGGAAAAGGAGGAGGAGAAAGAAGAGGAAAACCTGAAGCTTCTGCTCCTCCACCAAGGAAGCAACGACCTCTTCCTCCGCCACCTGACCAGGCATCATCAACCGTTCAGACAACGACTACTTTGTAACAGCGCAGCAGGATGAGAAGCGGAAGGAAAATGAGCCGGCGAAGGCGAAGGGTGGTGGCCGGTGGGTGATGAGAGTGGATGTGGGGGGGGGGGGGCTCGCGTAGGTTTAAATGGCAGCACAAAGAGAATGACCACGCTACCCTTTGTCCAACTCTCTAACCGAAGGACAATATCGATGATATCTTGCATATATATTTAATATCCAGTTATAAGTTCAATCATAAAAGCGGACAATTGATAGAACTTAGGGCGCATACTACCCTTTCTCCTACCCAACGAAATACCGACGATACTAGTCTCTTGTGATATTCTAATCATAATGTGCGCCCATATTACATTCAAGAGTGGTAAATCTCCTATATCAATTTTGACCCATCAAAGTCTTTCAATGAGGGCTGCATTATATCAATTTTGACCCATCAAAGTCTTTCAATGAGGGCTGCATTGAAAGAAGCTTTTTCAACTACATAGATGTTGCAACTGGCATATATTTCAAAAAGTGTCAACATATATAAGCGACTTTAACATAATCGTCACATCAAACAGTTGTGGGATACATGGTTTTTGAAGTTAAAATTAATTGAAATATTTGAAAATAGATAGAACAAGATGATATGCTTATTTCTCAAGTTGAAAAGTGTGATTGGGCTATGAATCTTTGAAAAGAAATAGAGATATGGGCAAAACACATTCTAGCAATATTTTTATGACAGTAATTTTTACTTCCCAACAAAGTAAAATCATGAATGATGAGGCCATTGGTAGGCAATGCTACGATGAAAAAGAGTTGGATTTAAAAGAACAATGAAACCATACGTACGAAGGCATGACATCCTATGGAACTTGATTTGTGAGATACTTGCATGCCAGAGATCTTTAGGAAGTACTTCCAAGAACAGTTCATGGCAACTGTTTATTGCACTCAACCAATATAATGGTGATGTTAAAAGCATATATTGTTATACAAGTGATAGAGGATAAACATATAATAGAGGGGACTCAGTTGATAAGGAATATACAAGTTCTTTTGATCTAAAAAGTTAATGTTTCAGCAGTTGTCGATGTCAACTACAGAAATTTATGGGCATTATATGTCAGCATTTTGTTACAATACTTATTAAGGTATACAAACTACTGCCTACTTCCATACTGAAAAGATGTAGACTAGAGATGCAAAGAAGAGTATGAATAGAGCATCAAGTTTGGTAGTGCCAGGTGCAAAGAGATCCTCATAACAAAGAAAATATCATTTGCAAATAAATGCATTGTGAAGACATGGTCATGTGATAAATGTTCTGATGAAACAGTGGATGGATTAGACATATTAGTGGCACACCTGAAAAATGTAGAAATTAATCACTTATATTTAGTTCGTGACAAACTTAACAATGAATGTGAAAAGGAAGGGTTTAAGTGCTACGTGTGCTCAAAGTGGGCATAAAAGCATAAATATAATGCAACTGGCACATGACAAAAGAAGTTCTAAGCAATTTCAGTTAGGCATCCATAAAACTAAGTTACTATGTAGAGCTAGGTTAGGCCTACAATTTTTTTGCAAGTTATACACGTTCATGACAAGGTAGATCAGTGTTGACGGAGCTTTTTGTGTGTTTTATGTAAATCAGATGTACCACTTATGTGGTGCCTTGTAGCTTACTGTAAGACTACACTCATTATGCACATTTCAGGCTTGATTATATAGATGAACTATTGAAGTTTTAGAATTGCTATACTGTAGTTTTTTCTTTCTTTCTTTGTTCTTGCACTAAGATATAGGTTTGTAAGACCTTGTGAAGGAAAACATTTGCCTTTAGATCTAGACAAACACATTTTGAGGCATACAACAATCAAAACATTTGAGACGTGAATTCATTGTATTTTCTATTGGCCTTGATCAATGTGGAGACATAAAGCCCAAAGTTAACATCTTTTTCTAGTGGCCATGTCATGTTCATAGTTGCTGGCATGCTATTCGTTTCAAAGTCTGCATTCATCTCATTTTTGATATGTCACGAACGAATGTATTGCACAATAATATAGGCACCTACTTGTGCCACTGCTGCTCCTATAGCGTGTTCTTGGTTTGTGATCAATGCGAATGAAAAGAGATTATTAAAAGGAAAAGATAAAGCTTGCTTATTGGCGTTAGCAAAATTGTACCACCCAGATGGTTCTCCCTCTCCCTCTCTCTCTTTTTTATATACACATACATAACCTAATGATGTTTGTGTTTGTGTCCCCAATTTTGGAGTACCCTGTTGAGATTTCTCCCCATAACACATATACAAAATCAAACGTATATACCCTAAACAGGGTCATGCTCATGCTAAATCATTGAAATAAACGAAACCTTAAACTGAAGCGGAAGCGTACCTGAATCCATCTGATCTGGTGCACGGGAAGATCGCAGCAGGGACTTCCAGGGTACGTGCGGTGCACGTGGTCTCTCTCAGATGGGGAAGAGAAAACCCTAGAAACCAAAAGCAACTGTTTGCACGACCCCAGGGACCACTACCATTATATAATGAGGACAATTACGGATTCAACCCATCAAAGAGTCTGTAATTGCGTACTGATATCTATACATTTCAAAATTACCCCATACCATCTAAAATGACGTAATATCCCAAAATGCAATCACTTAAGCGGATATTTACATTAAGACAGCTATAATGTCTGAAATTCCTCATAGACATATGTCGGCCCACCAAATGATCTTACAATCTCCCACTTGGGCCAAATATGTCTTTATACATTCAGACATTACATAAAACCTTAGGAGCTCATAACTGCTATCTTATTAAACGTCATTTCACCAATCTTGTCCATGATCATATCAACACACAACCAAAGCGGCTTTCGCTATATCAAAATTAGCTAAACCTTCAATGATTACAAATGTTAACATAACCAATGACATAGATCTGATATGGATGTATAGCATGAGAATTACATGCAATGTGATTACAACATGTCTATTCTCAACTGGTCCAACTTTAAAAACTTTATGGAGATCAAAACATAAACACAGAATGGAACCAAAGAACTTTAAACTTTATTCTGCAGAAAATTGAATATGTGTCCATACATAAGAGCAAACAAAATACAAACTCCCACTAAACCAGCACATCATCCAAGGATAACACCCCCATATGAACAACATGTTCGTGAAAGACCTTATGTGTTAAACCCTTGGTAAGCGGATCCGCAAATCATAGAGTTTGTCCCAATATGCTCTAAAGACACCTGACCATTCTGTATCCCCTCTTTAACAGCCCAAAAAAACTTAATGTCGATGTGCTTCGACTTTGACAAACTGTGGCTGTTATAAGAGTACATGACTGCTGAATTATTGTCACACAATAACCTTAGTGATCTTTCTACACCATACATAATGCGCAGCCCCGTGACAAAATTCTGCAATCACAAAACTTGATTGAATGCCATTATCTTGGCACCCAGCAAAGTCAGAATCTGAATACCCAATGATCTCCCAGTGGTCTGACTTCCTGTATGTGAGCATAAAACCTTTTGTTCTTCGTAAGTACCTCAATACCCTTTTGGCTGCTTCCCAATGATCCATACCAGGATCACTTAAGTATCTGCCTAACATTCCAATGATAAATGCAATATCCAAACGAGTACAAACCTGAACATACATAAGGCTTCCCACAACAGACAAATAGGGAATCCTTTACATTTCCTTAGATTCGATTTCACTTTTAGGGCACTGTTTGAGATAGAACTTGTCTCCTTTAGTAATTGAAGTATTTCCTGGTTTACAACTTTTTATGCCATATCGGTGAAGTATTTTATTAATGTAGGCCTTTTGTGATAATCCAAAGAATACCCCGAAAACGATCTCGAAATATTTGGATCCCTAATACAAAAGATGCACAACAACCAAGATCCTTCATGTCAAACTTTGTTGACAAGAAATTCTTAGTTTCATGCAATATACCTACATTATTACTTGCTAGCAATATATCAATGATACATAAAACCAGAAAGATAAATTTGCCCCCACTGAACTTTTGGTATACACATTCATCAACCATATTAGTTTCGAAGCCAAATGAAACTATAACTTGATGAAACTTGTAATACCACTGACAGGAATCTTGCTTTAGCCCATAGATGAATTTCTTGAGTTTGCAGACCATTTTCTTTGCATTTCCTGAAACAAAGTTTTCTGGTTGCACCATATATATCGTTTCATCAATGTCTCCATTTTGAAACGCTGCCTTAACATCCATTTAATGTAGCTCTAAGTCAAAATGAGCTACAAGTGCCATTATAGTCCTGAAAGAGTCTTTCAACGAAACTTGAGAGAAAGTCTCTGTATAATCAATGCATTCCTTTTGAGTAAGGCCCTTAACGACAAGACGTGTCTTATACCTTTCGATGTTACCTAATGAATCCCTCTTGGTTTTAAATATCCATTTACAACCAATGGGTTTTACACCTTCAGGCAAGGGAACAACTTCCCATACGTCATTATCCATCATGGACTTTATTTTCTTATTCATGACATCCATCCACTCAAGAGTTTTAGAACTCTTTATTGCTTGCTGGAGGTTGACAGGATCATCCTCCATTAAGCCCATATCAACATCATGTTCTTGGAGATAGACAAAATCATTTGAACTTGTATTTCTCCTCTCTCTAATGGATCTCCTCAGTGGCACCTCTACTTGATTTTCTTGAGGTTGTTGAGTTTGTTCTTCAGTATGGAGATCGACATCATTGCCTTCTTCTAAATAGAGTGGACTCAGGTCCCTCTTCAAAGGCAATGCTTCTAACCTTATCACCTCCCCAAACTCAATATCCTCAAAGAAATGGGCATTTTCCTTTTCAAAGAAAGACTTACTGAATAAATTATAAAACTTATAACCCCTTAATGTTTGTTCATTTTCCCTTTATACATTCAATGCAAACATTAAAGTCTTCAAAATCAATGGACTCAAGAATTCCTTTTGACATAAGCCTTTATATTCTCTTTTCAGAGATATGTCCTAAGCGCCAATGCCACAACATAATAGAATTCTAATTTGTTAATTTTACTTTTAATACCACTAGACGTAACATGCAAGATTTCATTATATGAAGCAACCATATCAAACAAATAAAGGTTATCGCTACTAGACAAAGAACCAGTGACAATCAAATTTGAGTACAGAAACAACTTAAGTTTACTTCCTCCAAATGAACAATAATAACCGAATTTGTCCAATGAGGAAATAAGAAACCAAATTCCGTCTAAGAGACGGTACCACATAAGTTTCTGTCAAATTCAAATAGCAACCAGTCTTTAACAATAACCGAAAATCTGCTATGGCTTCAACATTCGCCTTCTTGTCATCGCCCACATAGATGAATCTTTCAGCATCAATTGGTGTTCGACAATTTAGGCAGTCTTGCATAAAGACACTTATGTGAGTAGTAGTACCTGAATCTACCCACCAAGTGTTTCTGGGTACTGAAGTTAAATTAACCTCAGAACAAACCAAAGTGAGAAGTGTACCATTCCTTTCATGCCATACGTGATATTTAGTACAATCCTCCTTCATATGACCTTCACCTTGGAAAAGAAGCAGCCTGATAGGCATTCCTTATGCTTCTTTTGTTTCTTAACGGTTGATTGGTCAACTACAACTTCCTTAACAGTCTTTCTTTTCTTACTTATAAAAATTGAATCATTCATCTCGGTAATAGTACTCAAATTTGCAAATATCATGGAAGCAGAACTCACTGTACAAAGAACAAACCAAAGCATGCTCACAATCAATACATGTACAAAGATGAAATAACAAATATAAATGAATTTAAATACAATGGCCTAAATCTCATCACAAGGTACCAGTGCAACATTAATATCCAATCTTTGGATTGAAATACTAACTGCAAGTGGTATTCTTGGTCAACAATGAATATAGATAATTAACCCTGTCAAACAACGAGCCTATCTTTGGATTGACTCGCTATTCACATGGAAACCTGAAAAATTATCATATATTCATTGTCCTGTATACTTAAACCTGACCAAATAACAATCCTCCTTTGGGCTGATCATTGTCCGCATGGATCAAGTATACTATCATCTAATGTTTAAAACAAGCAAATTCGTACAACAGAGGTCACTTTGGCGACATAAAATACAAACTTACTCATTTGAAACAACAGACATGGCCAAAAGATCAAATTCATAATCCAAATATTCATCTAAAGTACACCCATAATTTTAATAACTTGCAAAACATGATACATGAATTAAAATTTACATACAAGATTTGCCATTCATTGAATCCAAAACCAAAAGATTCAATGATGTGACACATACAAAATTGCCTTACATGAATCCAAAACCTGATGCATAAACCAAATTACCATACACGTATGCCCTACATTAAATCCAAAACCAAAATGATTCAATAAAATGGGCCCAAAAGAGTCCAAAATTTATAAACCAGTAACATAATCGTGATTAAGAGGGTCAACAACTACTGAATCGGCCTTAAAATAGCCCCTATCGTTCGTAAACCACAACAAAAGCACCCACAAAGGCCCTAAATATGGTTGAACCGGTCTAAAAATTAGACGAACCGTTCAAAATTAGACCGTATCGATTCCAAAACCCAATGAACCGGTTAAAAAATGGCAAAAATAGGTTCAAAAACTGAATGAACCGGTCCTGAAAGCCCTGAATCGGTTTAAATATCAAGTGAACCGGTCTGAAAATGCCAGAATCAGTTTGAAAACTGAATGAACCGGTTTTGAAAAGCCCTAAATCAGTCCGAATCGGTTCTGAAATGAATGAACCGGTCCCAAAATGGTCCGAATCGGATCTGAAAGGTCCGAACCGGTCCCTAGAAGGTCCGAACCGGTTTGAATCGGACCGAATCGGTTCTGAATCGTTTTGAACCGGTCTGAAACCGAATGAACCGGTTCGAGTCTTTTCCAAAACCGGTTTAAAAAGATGAACTGATTTACATAACTTAAACCAAATAGATACGGACCCGGTCCGAAAAATCAAACGTAGGTGCTCGGGCGCGAGGCGGCAAAATGTTTTTTTTTTTTTTTGAAAAACTTGCAGCGGAAGAACCAAATGGGGAACATCCGAACGGGAAGAACGCACAACAAATCTTCCAAAAGATCAACGATTCAACAATGAGCATAGGCTCTGATACCAAATGTTGGGATTTCTCCCCATAACGCATATACAAAATCAAACGTATATACCCTAAACAGGATCATGCTCATGCTAAATCATTGAAATAAACGAAACCTTAAACTGAAGCGGAAGCGTACCTGAATCCATCTGATCTGGTGCACGGGAAGATCGCAGCAGGGTCTTCCAGGGTACGTTTGGTGCGCGTGAGGTCTCTCTCAGATGGGAAAGAGAAAACCCTAGAAACCAAAAGCAACTGTTCGCACGGCCCCAGGGACCACTACCATTATATAATGAGGACAATTACAGATTCAACCCATCAAAGAGTCATGTTTGGATTTGTGCTCTACGGCTTTTCATCTTGTAAAAGGCATCAATAATATCATTGGAATCAAACATTTGGGCAATTTCTTTCTCAATATACAAAAGCAAACAATCAGCAAAGAATTCATCCTTCATTTTGTTACGCAACCTTGTTTTAATAAGCTTCATAGCAGAGAATGCCCTTTCTGTGGTTGCTGTGGAGACAGGAAGCGTTAGAATGAGACTAAGCAACCTGTATACATAAGGATATCCTTCACTTTTTCTACTATGTATCATTGCTTGACATACATCTGATAGTGTACCCAAATTTTGAAAACTTGGATGATGACAAATATCATTCTTATAATGCATCAACTGATATCTAATTTTTTAAGTTGAAAACGAGCTGCTATGAAATGGCATTTTCTATTCTGCTGGATTCCAACACCATCCGACCTTCAACGTCCAACTTAGAGAGACAGAGAGAGATGGAGAGGGAAGGAATGATGGAGACGAATGCAAAAGGGGTGATCTCTTCGTCGACCCTTCCTCCCCCTTTCGTTGAAAAGGTACAAAATGGGAACCCAAAAAATACACAAGAAGTGCTCATGGTATGAACCGTCCAAACAACACACATGGGATGGCCTTCAGAATTCCGTAGCAGTCTCGTAAAAATGCTATTTGGCAATCTACGGTTTTTTATATATCAAGCTTCCCACCCACCGACTTCCCCACCACCATAAATAGGGAAGGATTAAAGTAATGCAGAGGCAGTTTTGAATCTCTTACTAATCTCTAGGTAGTCAAACCTTCAGGACAAAAGAATTGAACTGTGAAGAACATTTGATTTTCTGTTCCTGGAATGGCAGAAACATGATGGGAACAATTAGCAAAGCCCCAAGAGGGAAGATTGCAAATGTTTGTAACCTCATAGAGTCAAAATGCCAAAATGACATTCCACACGAAGAATTCTACTTGTCTAATGTTTGGAACGCTTCACTTGAAAAAATATCCTCTAAACTTCTTCAAGAAATTACTGTAGTGTAGATAAGAAACATAGGGAAAATACTAATTAGCTACAGAAAACTAGAGTACCTCCTGCGCTGCCTTATCTGATTTCTCTCCTCAAATGTGCTATTTGGATCAAAACAACCAAGAAGAAATTCCCAAACCCTGCTTCATCAGTCTCCAAAATCAAGCAACAGATTGTGGGCCAGCCGGCCAAGTCAGGGCAAGGAGAGAGGGAGCCAGCGGGCAACGACTAGCAAGAGCTATGATTGTGGATTTGTGCTATGGGCCAGGGCAGCCAGTGAGCCAGGAAGGAGGAGCTAGCATCTAGCGAGATGTGTGATTGTGGGCCAGGGCAGAGAAAGAGGAGCGAGCGTGTGTGATTGTGGGCCAGGGCAGGGAAAGAGGAGCCAGCGAGAGAGAGGGCGTGAGACTGTGAGAGAAAGGGCCCTGCTATCTTCTACAGTTGTGGGCCAGAGGGGACCATGATCCGAGCAAGGGGGAGAAAGAGGGGCCAGAGAGGAGGGGACCATCCGAACGGGAGAGAGAGGGGCGAAAGGACAGGGTAGGGCACAGACAGAGTGAGCGAGACTGTGAGAGAGAAAGGGATGAAAGACGGGTCGGGCCAAGACCATCTCGGGTCGGGCCAAGTCCATCTGCGGGTTGGGCCAGAGTAAAAAAAAACTAATTTTTTTAATATGTTTTTTTTTTTCTCAGAAGCTCACCCGGGCCATGGCCCAGGCGGGCCCGGGTCTCCCTCCGCCCCTGCTTGTTGCAATGGAATATGAGGAACTTAGGAATACATGATATGTGACATAAGTAGAAGAATATTATTGGAAATGACCACTTGGGCATGACAAAATTCGAAAAAGACCATTTTAGCCTTGAGATTCCCTTTTAGGGTAGACATGATGACAAAACGTAAGTTAGAACCTATGAGCCTAGTGAATGGTGTATTTGAGATAATTTTGGATATATATGACATGGGACCTAAGTTGGGGATGCAAATACAAGGGCAAATGAAGTTACCATTTTGTCTTTGTGTGAAAAATCTTGGTCAAATTTAGTCAAAAATAGTAAAAAAATGTCTAGACATGTGATTGTGACAAAAGAATTTGATAGCTGGTGCAGACACCTCAAATTTTTAATTACCAAATGACCATTTTATCCCTCTTGAAGGAGATTTTTGTGCTCATTTTCTCAAACCTTTTTAGATGCGAAGACCAAAGATCACCCAAACATGGATTTCATAATCCAAATGTCAAGCAAATGGGCCCAGATCACCCAGCCAACTATCAATCAGAAAAATAACCATTTTGCCCTCGATCACCTTCGTTTTGCCCAAATCTTGTCTACTTTGCATGAAATAACTATGGAACTCCTCATAATTATGTTTTATCAATTCAAGTATGAAAATTCTCATATTTGCAAATCATCGGCAAATTCCACAACCCATTTTCCAACTCATATTTGGTTAAATTTAGCTCAAAATGGTTCATTTATACTTTTTCAGCAATTTCTTCACACCAGGTTTTTAAATCTTTTTGTTATCAACAAGCAAGTTTAAGTGAAATACATAATTTGTAGAGCCAAATTATCATCATAAATCTTTAATTTTCCCTAATTTCAGCTGAAATGAGCTCACTTGCTCAATGATTCGAATAATCCTCAACAATGAACCCTTGTCAATCTCCACCCGAGCTCACAAAAAAGTGGAATCCAAGTTAGCAAAAGTAAGAAAAGATCTAAATAAAATAAGAAAGAAATGAGAGAACTCCCTTTGGAAAACATGCCGAAAAGGGGAATGAAGGGTGGACGATCCCCACCCTTATAAAGTTTTTGACAAGATTTTAGCCAATCCAAAATTTAGAAAATGAAAAATAAGGATTGCAGAGGTGTTACCATATTTATGGTTGAGTTATGCTTGAAGATTTGATGAAAGACCTATATTTTACTAGATAAAATTCATTTTTAGCCAATTATCAAGAAAATAGGAGTAGGGCAGCACTCCTTTTCGAAAATGATGAAAAACCCTAGCCAGCCCTGAGATGAATGACCGAGATAGATCTTGTTCAAGATGGATCAATTCAGAACTTTCGATTGAAGATTTGGTTCTTGATATGGATCTGATCTGAATTTTGAGTATGGATTTGAACTTGGATTTAGATTAAAGATTTAGTTCTTGTTTTGGATTGAGCAAAATGATTTTGGAAATCAGACATGAGACCAAGATTTGAAACAATCAAATTACCTATCCATATTGCAGACTTGGGTTTTAAAATCATGATCTAAGATCCAAGTACAGGACGTGGGCTCCACCTAAGTTCAGTGGGTTCATGCTCAATTTTAGGATGTTTGATTTTGGCTTGCTCTAACTCTGAACTTGGTTGAATGCAGGTCCAGACCAAGCTTTGGTCAATTAAGTTTAGTTTTAGGTCAAATTGAGCTGACTCAGTTCAATTTTGATCTAGCTGAATTCATGGTGAATTCAAACCCTCCATGAGTGATGTTGGGCTCATGTCTAGCACATGAAACATGTAAGTTAGGTTCATATGGTTCCTAACTTAAAGAATTATGAAAATCATGTACATTTGCTAAATGATGGTTTTGCCTATGGGGAAAAAACCATGTTCTATGAGTCAGTGTGGACATCAAACTATGTAGAATCATAGACAATTCAAAAATATGTATTCATATGAAATTTCATGAAAAAATAACTTAATTTGCCCTTGAAAAATCAATACTGTCAAAATTAACGAAGATGTAAAATAGAAGTGTTTTGGGTTAAATGGAAAACAATGATTTTGAATTTGTTTGTGAGAAATAGATGCACTGATACTTTTCGAGTGATGTTGAGTTCATCAGTGTGCTCAAACTTGAAATTAGAATTCATATTGGTTAGAATTTAGCTCCGAAGCCACCAGCAACAATGTCTGGATTCAAATAAAGTTGAGTGGCTCAAAACAGTGATGAATTCTATGATCAGCATGTGATCTCTCAGAACTAATGCTGAACATACTATATAGAAGTCTGCCTAGACATATAGATGTGATGTCTAAGCACACAAATGCGATGAAATCACCAATTGAACTCCTGGATCATGAAAATTTCAGTTCAGAAGTTTGAGTTGACACTGAGAGCTCTAAACAAGTGGGAAAGATATGTTGAGATGGAAAATGAGCATGTTGCAAGCTCAACACGGGATGACTAGCTATGGATTAGGAGAATTTCAGCTGAGACATTCAAAATGAAGGAGACAAAGTAAACTTGGTGTTAGGACAATAAGAATGAGTGAATGAAAAATAACTTCAAAAATACTCTCTTGGTACTAAAACACAAAATTGGAAATGAAGATTAAAAAGTAGAGTTAGAAATGGATTACCTAAACTTACTATGAAAAGATGGACACTCCCCTTTATCATAAAAAGTTCGACTTGTTGTTTGTGTGGATAGAATGTTGCTTTTTTATTTCCAAAACATGTCATTCAAGCCTTCAAACATGGATTTTCTAGCTACTCTAGGCCGCTCCATAATCAATGGTTTGCCAATTACTCTTGTGCAAATGCATCTTATAGTTCAAGAAAAGAAACACAAAGATCATTTGGCTCATAACTATTCACCAGTTGTTACATAGGTGTGGATTTGGATGCAGATGTGGGTATTGGTGTTGCATTTTTCAAAAATATTCAAATTATGGGTGTGGCACCCATACATACATATAACATGTAGACAGTGTATGTTTAACATCAAACACATAAAAAGAAAACAAACACATAAAGTTTTAAAAAATTATGGTAGTAAGTTCAGTACGTGTCCATGACTCATTCAATAGCATTGAACTTGAATGAAGGTTTCAAATCAACCCAATGCCCTCTGCCACCCAACAATATGCCTCTCTCTCTCTCTCTCTTTCTCTCTCTCTCTCTCTCTCTTTTATTCAAGGAATGGGGTTTGATATTACTTGAGTTCTATTATTTAGGTGGATTGCCTGATTAGATGAGGAAAATAACAAGTGGTGTGTTGAATGTAGGATATCTAAGAGGATGACATTTTCTCTTTATTTTTTGATAAGATATTTCAACTTTCATGTTTACGGTTCTATTACTAGGCAACCTAATGGAGTTCAGTTTTCTCTCAACTGATGATGGCATTGATAATAATAAAATTAACAACATATCAATAGTAATAATATATAACAATTAATAGTAGATGCTTTGACGTTTACATGTTTCTCAACTAAAATTTCAATTCAAAAAGGCATGATATTATAGTTTGATTGTAGTAAGCTCCAATTAAAGTTACTTTCTTGGGGACCTCTTTTGGTGTCAGCCGTCCACCCACATAGTTTGGTTTCCAATAAGAACCATGGTGCCAGCCCAAAAATAAAAAAAGTATAGGTTCTTGATGACTGGAAACATGGATTGCATTCAAATTGAATTAAGGAATACACGATCTTCATGGAATGAACCATTAACTACATAATAGTTTAACTTCTCAAACTTCTTATTCTGATTCAAATGGAAGTGAACTTTAATACGAAAATTTAAAACTTTTGGCTGCCATGTTTAACACTATTGCTTAAAGTAAGTATAGTATCTTTGACCCTAAATGAAGAACATGTCTTCCCAACCTATATAGCCTTAACTGTGTGAATATGCTTAAGTGGGAATTGGAAAATGAATGAACCTTTTTACCACACCCAAATGATCTTCGTGCAAAGACATGCCACTCAAGCTATAGAGTGTCTCTTCAGGTGCCTATAAGAGCAGTAATAGCCTGATTTTCATAAAGGGCTTGGAATATTATATATCCTTCCTTTCCATGGGATTTGTTCTCATTTGTTTTCAAGTTTTGATTATTATATTTCTGCTATCAAAATGTCAAGTTAGCTTGAGTTAAAATACTAATGACTAATGAGTATAACATGCAGGGGAGAAAGATTGTAGTTTAGCTAGGTTGTGCGATCTGAATAGAAAAAAGCTGGTCAAAATTGCATTACATTATTGGTGTGGAATGTAAGTTGTAAGAGCAGACATGTAATATATATATATATATATGTGTGTGTGTGTGTGTGCGTGTGTGTGTGTCCTGAATTGTGGGTAGTTTACATGATTTAAAATTGTAATGGCTAATGATTATAACATGTAAGGGAGAAACATGTATAGTGGTAAATCATAAATAAGAATATTATGCTGAAAAAGTGTTATAAACTGCTGAGTACTGTTGTGTGATTTTTTAATGTTGAATTGTTTAATGTTGAAGGGTAGTATGTACACATAAGACTCTCGTGTTTTTAGACTCATGAAAAAGCTGGTCAAAATTGCATACATTGGTGGTGTAGAATGTAAGTTGTAAGAACAGACATGTAATATAAATATATATATATATATATATATATATATATATATATATATATATATATATATATATATATATATATATATATATATAAACACACTAACAATAGGGTTTTGGTTTATATTTTATTTCTTTTAAAATTTAGTTTTGTTTGCATCCCTAAAAATATTTTGGTTTTTGGAGTGCTTCAAAAAAATAAGGTTTTATTTTGAAACGAGAGAGAAATAGACTCGCCCGTCGATACGAGTATTGATTGTTTCCGGTGGCTTTACTAGAGGTGACCAATCCAAAGGCTATGTTTATTTTTTATGCATTTTTTTTTGTTGAATCATCTTTTTGTCCTAAATGTAGTATGGTGTTTGAGAAAATATTAAAGATTTGATGTTTCAAATTTTTAAGAAGTTTTGAAGAATCATTTGAGAGTATAAAACACTTTGATTTGAAAAATCTTTACAAAATATCATTTAGAAACTATTGAAGTTTGTTTTTGAAGTGGATTTAGTGTTTTGTTAAGAATTTAAGTAGATTTGAGATTTTGGTCTAATTCTGTTACTACCTAATTAGAGCTCTATCTCATTTTGTTTAAGTTCTTTTAGAGGGGTGTTTGTGATTATTCGTGATGTTAAGTGAATGTAGATCATATGAATACATTGACCCTACATGATTAGAAGCAAATCATTCATTCCTACCATAACATTCTTTTAAAAACATTCATACCATAACATTCTTCTAAAAACATTCCTACTAATACATTAGAGTTTTTCATTTTTATTTATATAATTATCATAAGTATTTTTATGAAAAGAAAACAAATTTTTGAAAATGGAATGAGGTTGTAGTGCATCAAACATGATTCCAATATTGAGTCATTACTTGAGTTTTGGTCTTGGTAAAGTTGGCAAATTAAAAGTTAAAACTTTAGATCTTGAGAGGAAAATATTCAAAAGAATGGAAAAGAGAAAATACTTTAATCTGAGAGGAATAGGGAGAGAGAGAAAGAGAAAGAGATTTTGAAAATCACAAAATAAAAGGTTTACGAAAGGAAAAGAGATACGTATTTTTATATGTACTTACACACACACACAGACACACACATATGCATAGGCATATGAAAACTTGTGAAAAGAAAGTATTGACTCTAATAGAGAGGGAAAAGAAGATGTTAGAAAGAGAGAGAGAGAGAAAAAAAAGAGTAAAACACACGTATATATATTTATTTATATATGTATGTATATGAGAATTTGTAAAAGAGTATGTTAAATCATAAAGAGAGAAGGACAAAGAGAGATAGTCATGTGTATACGTTTGAGTTTGAAATTCTCAATTTGGATCTAGGCTCTGGTTTTGGATCTAATTTGGATATGAGTGATAGATTTTGAATTTGAATTTTGAACTCAGACATGGGTTTGGAGATTCGTGAATTTATTTTGGGTCTAGGATTGGGCTTAGGATCCAAAAATTAAATCCAAACATAGTCTTTTTGGAAAAATTTGGGTGATAACACATGCCCCTTTTGTTACTAAGCCAACACTAGTCATGCTTAGTGGCAAAGATAAACACCCCTAATTTTTCAAACAAAACATATTTGAAGAGATGTTTCAGGTTTAGCCGCTTACTTGAATGAGTTATTTTGTATTGCAGGTTTAACTCCTTACCTGCATGGGTTTGGACAAGATTGAGTTCAGGTTTGACCACTTACATGAGCAGATTGCTTTGCAATGCATGTTTAACCCTTACCTGCATGGGTTGCTCTCGAGTATTGAGTGATAATAATAAAAAAATGCCTTAGTGTAATCATTACATTTTACAAATGGGAAGAATCCAAATGAATAATAGATAGAATGTGGAGAACACAAATATTTGTTATTGATTGAAAGGTAAATATAAGAGGACTAGGTGTAGAATTTCTTGAGGTGAAGAGCGTTAATAGGATCAGTAAGTTCCTTAATAATATATAAGCCTTCCTAGTTTGGTGCTCACTTACCACGTGGTCGTCCTGTGAGGTATACCACAGATCATAAGACTAAGTTATTCACTTTGAAATGTCTCTCAATAACTGACTTGACAAATTATCTAGCGACCCTTTGGTGATAGGCTTCGACGTACTCAGCCATTTTTAACCTCTTTTCATCTAACAAATCGAGCGGCATTAGTTTCTTCTGCTGATATTGATTTAGGGGAAACTCTATAAGGGAAGGGAACTTCAAAGTGAGTTTTAGTACATGTAATGGTAGAACCACTTCTGTTCCATAGACTAGTTCTGCTGGCTGGAGTGGCATTTGTTGGAGTTCTTATAATAGCACGATATGCCCACAGGGCGTTGTGCATATTTTCATGCCAATCTTTTTCAGTTTCCACTGTCCGTTCCAAGATGTAAATCAGGATCTTATTGATGGCTTCTACTTACTCATTACCTTGAGGGTAATAAGAAGCTGAAAAATAGTGCGTGATTTGATATTTGCTGCACAACTGCCTCATCTTTTCATTTTTGAAATGAATCCTGTTAAAATCTACAAAGAAGATTTTTGTGAATGACAGATACTACATGATGCCCTTCTATTGTTCTGAGCATGATGACCTCTACACATTTGGTAAAATAGTCTATTGGAGCAATAAAATATTTATGGCCTTTAGAAGCTGCAGGGGATATTAGTTCGACTACGTTAAATGACCATATTGAAAATGGTCAAGGAGATGTTACAGAATGCAAGTGAGAGGCCAGATTATTGAAGCATGTAGCTGACATTATTTAGATCTTTTGACAAACTGGTAACAATCTTTTTGCATAGTAGGCCAATAATATTCTACTCGAACTATTTGCTTGGTGAGGGTTTGGTAACCAATGTGGCCCCCATAGTCTTCTCGATTCGACTCTTCGATGACTTCCTTTGCCTCATCTTCATCAAGGCATCGAGAGTATCGGTACTAATTACTTTTTGTTCCCTTTTAGGCATTCCAGTCGAAAAATCTCCACTATCAATGTAACTTTTGATATCATGATACCAAGACATATTCCCTTCTTGGATATGATGAACATACTTTACCGTTTCAAAAGCCGGATGTTCTAATTTTTCAATCTCAAAAGAACGAATTGCTTTGTCGATTCAAAAGGAGATAGCAAATCCTAAACTTGCAAGGCCATCCACAATAAGGTTGCATTCTCTTTTTATGTGAGCCAGTTAAACTTCTTCAGATGAAGGAGGTAGCGATCTTTTGATATGAAACCAACTTTTCATCTTTGATATGCCATTTTCTGTTCACTTGATTGACGATAAGTTGAGAGTCACCAAAGGCACACACCCTTTTTACTTAAAAACTCAATAAAGAATGAAGTCTTGTATGAGGGCTTCATATTCAGCCATGTTATGTGTACCTAGAAAGTCAAGTTTCAAAGAGTATAGAGTCATTTCATCTTCCGAAGTGATAAGTAGAATATCTATACCATATCCCATCACGTTCCTAGATCTATTGAAGAACATCTTACATACCAGGACCTTTTCTAATCTTAGTATATGTTCATCCGACAACTCATTATTGGTTCTGATTTTTTTTGTACTGAAAAAAGTCTACCAACCGATCCCCAATTGTTTGTCCTTTGATTGATTTCTGGGACACGTATTCAAGATCATATTGCATCAGCAAAACTTACCATTTGGTGATGCGCCTATTAAAGAGTGAATGTTTTAAGATGTACTTAAGAGAAATTAGCTTGAAGAGTATCTTGACCTCACAAACTAACAAATAATGTCTCAGCTTCTGACACATCCAAACCAACACTAGACAAGTTTTTTCTATTGGAGAGTACTTCTTTTCATATTTGACAAAAGTTTTGTTAACGTAATATATTGCATGCTCGATGTGACTTCCTTTGTCGTACATCATTGATATATGCATTCATGATTTTGTATATCTGATTATGGAAGATAGCAGCCATGGCTCTTTGATAAGTTGCTCCAGCATTCTTTAAACCAAACGGCATTACTGTGTAACAAAAAATGCCTTAGGGTGTCGTAAAAGCAGTCTTGGACTGATCCTTGACTGTCAATTTAATTTGGCTGTATCCCAATTATCCATCCATAAAAGAGAACATGACATGGCCTGCAGCACTGTCTATCAATAAATTGATGTTTGAAAGTAAATAATCATCTTTCAGTGTGGCTTTGTTCAAGTCTCAAAAATTAATGGATAGCCTGACTTCATCATTTTTTTTGGCACGACTATGTGTCACGCGATGCTCGATAGCACGACACTTGCCTTGGTTCAAATAAAAAATAAATAAATAAATAAAATAAAAGGGGGCAAAATGCCCCTCTTATTGTGTCGTTTGGACCAATAAGGGTGGATTTCGCCTCCCCTCGTCTCCAGGGTCCGTTCATAAAAAAGAAGCATAAAACCATTTGTTTAAATGTGTATAAAAATGGTTTTTGTTACAAATGGTGGTTGGCTTTGTTTTGAGTGATTTTGGGCTCGTTTTAAATCCAAATTGGGTTTAATTGGTCGCCGACGTATTCCAATGGGTGATTTAAGCTCAAAACACATTTTTGACGCGAGAACGAGACAAAAGAAAGGTCTGTGCATGCGTGCATGGTGCTTGATAGCATCAAATTTTTTCATTTTGATCTTAGCTTTGGATTTTGAGTTTGAAATTCTCAATTTGGATCTTTTGGATTTAATTTGGACCTAAGATATGGATTTTGAATTTGAATCTTGCGTTTGGACTCAAACATGGGTCTAGACATTCGTGAATTTAGTTCAATAGAACTACATACGATAGGAATCCTACCCAGTAGTTTGTAGATAATGATAGTTTATATCTAATTTATTCAAAGTTTGGTGAAAATGAGAACGTAATTATGGATAAAGTTGAAGAAACAATGCTTAGTACTGATAAGAAAAGACAAAGGGTAAAGACTTCTTTATTTTGGAATGATTTTGAAGAAGCAATTGTGGTTGGTGTAAAATAGGTACATACAAGTACTATAAAGCAATATTTGTTATAAGTACAAGGGGTGTACATCATCAATGAGAAGACATAATTGTGTTGCACATCCTAGTACTATGAAGCAAAATACTTTGAGTTTTGGTGTAGTGAAGTTTTAGATCTTACAAATGAATCATTAAGTAAGAGTGACAAATTTGATACAAAAAAAGAGAGAGAGAGTAGCAAACGTAATTGTTTGTTATGATTACACATTCAATACAGTTGAATATTGCTAGTTTAGATTTTTACTGTGCCTTGTTTTTCCAAATTGATCACCTATTTTATGAACAATGGTAAAAAAAGATGACAAAAAATTATATGATGTAGAAAAAAAGAAGTTGAAAGAATATTTTAAATGTATTACTTCTATTGGTTTGACAACCTATATGGGGATGTCAAACCAACAAATTGGGTCTATCGTAGATCATTGATGGGTACTTCAAAAGTATATACTCGGTTTCAGCCAAGCCGATCCACCTCATATTGGAAAAATTTAGCAAATATAATTGTTAAAAATCTTTAAAAATAAGAAATAAAAAAGAAGATCAGCTCCAATACAGTTGATAATACTTCTTCTAATGATGTCCTTGTAAGAACAATGAATAACATTTTTGGAGAAAAGTCGTGTAAATCTATACCAATGCTATAATTTTTTTTTGTGTGCATTATTGTGCATATATTCTAAATCTGATGGTGCAAAATGGTTTATCTGCTATTAGAGAAGAACTTGGTAAGATTAGGGATGTAGTCAAATATATAAAATACTACCAATCAAAACTTCATAATTTTCAAGCTATAGTAGATGAATTCAAATTCGTGGTCAAAAGAAGTTGGTGCTAGATGTTGCAATTTGATATAATTCTACTTTTTGATGCTGAAGGTTGTGCTTATGTATAAGGATGTTTTTGGTAGATATGATGTTGAAGATATAGTTTTACATGGTTGCTGGAACCTCATGAAATATGTACTTTTCTTGAAGCATTTTATAATGTTTTTATGTTTTTTAGGGTCTAAGCATCCAACAACAAGCATGTTTCTCCTGAAAGTTTGGAGGGTCCAAGAAATATTACAAGAATATATTGAAAATGAGCGTAGATTTATGAAGATAATGCAACTAAAATGAAAGAGAAGTTTGATAAATATTGAAGCTCTTACAATTTATTGATGGTTACTGCTTCCACACTAGATCTAAGGATAATCATAGTTTGTCTTTTAAAAAATTTTTAGTCAAATAAAAGAAAAAGAAGATCAAATGACATTAATAAAAAATACATTGCAAAAGCTTTATAACAACTTTGTTGCTATAATTAAAAGTTTGAATAGAAGTGCTGAATGTGATGCTAGTACTTTTAAGAGAGTGAGTGGCTTGTTTTGTAATTCCAATGTTGGTGCCTACAGTATGGGTAATGTCATGTTTTTTAGCGTTTAACTAAAGTAAAAAAATGTTCCTTTCCAAGCTCCTAAGCGAGATTTTGAGCTATATTTAGAAGATGAGTTATTTAAATGTATTAGTTCATATATGGATTTTGTGAAAAAATAAAGAATTAAATATCTCATTTTATCACATATGGCATGAGATATATTGTGTATTCTTATTATTACAGCTGCCTCTAAATCCACTTTTAGTATTATAGATTGAATTCTAGATGATAGTTGGAGTTCATTGAGTCTAAAGACAGTAGAACAATTAGTTTGTATAGGCGATTGGATAAGGCAACACAACAATCCAATGAATGTTGTACCAATATTGCTGAAGGCAAGTATTATAGTGTATCTCTTTCAAAGTTGATAATGTTTATTTGTTTTTATATGTTATAGTAGTTGTTTATTGATAAATTATTCTTGGCTTCCTTGTAGAACACTATTGAAGATGAATGATGACATGATTCAACATCATTTCAAACTTGTTATGGCGTAACCTTTAAACTTTTAATGTTGTTAATCTAACAAGGATGGCATGTTATGCTAACGTGTTTCTATTCTTTAATAGGCAAAATTTTGTAAAGCTTGTTGATGAACTCGATGAAGCGAAGATCACGTGTAAGAAATTGAGCAAAAGTTATGGCTACGTCAATATTTCATGATGGAGATTTTTTACTTTTTATGTTAATCCTTTCCTAGACTGTGAGGTGAATGATTTGTGAAGCAACTGCTTCATCATTATTCAGCAGGAAATGAATGTCAAATCAAGGACTAAATACAGCGTATTAATAGGGCAAGTGTTGTGTTGGGCTTGACTATCCTATTTGGAATGTTTATAAAACAAGTAATCTACTTGGTAGTGTTTTTAGTTTCATGGAATTATTTTTTATTTTAAGTTGGGAATGCCATATGTTATTGATTTTGCAGTGCTAAGTTTTCTTCTTAGAAGAACTCCACCATCCATGGCTTGAACTTTTTATCTGAGGTTGGGAATGCCGTCTTGATTCTTTATCAAAATCTGTAGTCGTATATGTGTATTGCCTTTCTTTTAATGCACAACTACTTCTGATGTTGCCGCTAATCATTTTTGTGTTGTCCTATGCTACTAATCTCCTCAACAATGAACAAATGTCTGACATTGATTGTTTTCGGCTAAAAACATCATATGCATTACGATATGGAAAAAAGAGTCCAATTCAAGTGATGCAGCTTGTGAACAAGTTCGCTTCTCGATCTGCCAAGTACAAACCCACTGTAACATAGCTCAACCTATTTTTCTTTGAAACACTACAATTATGAATAAATGATTCTGCAATCTTGTGAATTTTGGCATGTAGACCTATACCAATAGCTTGCATTTAATTGCTCTGGTCTTGAGCTGTTATAGTGAAAAGATAATTGGCCTTTTTCAATTCACTTACATTCTAAGTGGTTAGGGAGATGAAAAAGAAAAAATTGTCATGCTTCAGTTCTATTGCTTTATTTTACTTATTGTAATTATCTCTCTTTTTTTTTTTGCTCAATCTTTTCAAGTGACCACAGGTTGGTTAAAGTTTATGGGGTTCCACCTGATGTTTCAACCCTTGTGAACGCTTTGGAATTTCTAAAAATCCTAATGAAAGTGCTTGCAAGAATTCTTTCAGGGCCTTGAGTTATATTTTTAAAATAGGATGGGTCTATTCTTTTCTCCAAGGTCAGGGTTAAACACTAGTAGGGGTAATAATTGGGGCTTTATGAAATTAAGGGATTCATGTTGCCGACTTTGCCTTAAAATGATCATGCTCCACATCTATCGGATCTCTCCATAAAAGAGTTCCCTCTTATTGATTTATTAGTTACTGAAATACACTCATCACGACTTGCTTCTCCTTGTATTTTTTCAATGATCTTATGTCTCAGTAACAGCATGTGGGAGATGCCATACGTCACCTATCAAAGTTCCGATTGGTTGATATTTTGGTTGACAGAGCATGCGCAATCAGGCACTGCACAGGAATTCGCTACTAGCAATAATCACAATTGTCCTTTTGAAGTTGGCTTCATGATACCGTGTTATCTATCAAGACCTGAAGTCTTCAAATATTTCACTGAGTTGAACTCAAAACTGTCTACCTTTGGACTTTCTATACTAGGTCCTATGGGTGATAAGACACATATATCTTCACGTGTAATGGAGACTTATGGATATTGTGCACTAGAGTATTGTCGAACTAGTCAACTAACTGTAAAGTCTGAGATCTATAGTTTTGGTTGGGGTTGTTCTCTTAGAGATCAATACAGGAAGAAGGGCCATCAATACTGTTAGGCATGGAGATGAGCAAAATTTTGTCACTTGGGTATGTATCACTGTATCCTTAATGTCCTAAATATGTAAAACATGCTTTGTTTTCCTTTCCCCTTCTCTTTGTTATGAAAGAGCAAAACGAACTTTAACCAAAAAAAGAAGAGTCCATCCACCCGTAGCTCTTTTTTTTTTCTTTTCTTCCTTCTATTGTGAACATTATCCAAGAAGTGAAAAGCTCATGCAACAACTACAGAATGTGTTCTTATATTGATGCTGGCATTTGTGAAATTTATTGCTCCTTCTCGTTGCTTGGTAAGTGTACAACGGACTAGAAGCAGTTTACTGGGTCTCTTGCATATTCATCCAAACTTAAAAGCAACTATAGATCTAGGAAATTTTGGATACTTTGAACTGTTTGGAAATGGATTTTGCAAAACTTTTGTTGGGGACTATCTATTGGTTTTTTAGGAATTTTAATTATCTTTCTAATAATTAAGCATTAACTTGGTGCAATTTGGTCCGTGTTGTTTGCTTTGGATGTCAGACTTAGATTCCAAGGTCCAAATTTATTGAACCTAGACACTTATTTTGGTGCCACATATATATGATCCATATATCATATGGTTCTATGCTAGAAATATTTCCATCATTTTCGTTCTATTTTGAGTCAGTTGGAGAACAATAACTTTTCAGAATGCTTCAGCAATTTGTGTAGATCAAACTCCTTCTATCAGAATCAATTCTCATTCAAAATAATGCATGAAACAAATAAAACACTATGTAACACCTCTTTTATGCTTGATAAAATATAAAGTTTGAGCTTGATCATGTGCTTCATAGGGAGCGCGAGTTTTTGGGTTAGAACTTAGACACATGTAGTGAATCATGCAGAGTTTTTCTCTCTCTAGGCATCTATAAAAAGGGAGCTCATCCCCGTCCCCTTCAGTACAACTTAACAAGCTGCTGAATTAACACAATAAATTTGGAGAAAATCTAAATGAGTGCTTAATTAATTTTTTCAAAAGGCTCCTGGAGTCTGCATTAGAGCTTGAGCACGAGCTACAATAGTGATTAGCCAAGCTAACTAAAAAAGGCTCAAAAGAGTTGGTTGAGGTCGTGGTCTAGACTCACATGTAGCATGTGGTTAGGTAAATTTCATTTTTCCTTCTTCTTTTCTTTTTTATTGCCTATTTCGTTCTTTAGTGTCTTAGTAGCATGCCTTAGTCTTCCTTTCTACTTTTAGCTTACTTAGTTTAGTTTAATTTCTTGGTTAGAGTATTTATATTTTATGCCTACGATTAATTTCATTTTTCTTGCGGTCGATTAATATATTTCCTACTTTCCTAGGTAGGATTTATATTTCTATCTCTAGGCCAGGCGTGAAGGTTAGGTATGCCGCCTTCTTTCTGTTGTCTTTAATCTCAGTATTTAATTTCAAGCTTATATTTTGCTTTCTTGCATTGATTATATCGTTTCCCTTTTGTATATATAATCGATCATACTATATAGGCATGCATATATATTCGGTTTTTAAAATGAGCTATATCGTATTGCTCATGCAGAAATTAGGTCGACATGGTTAATACCATGCCCATGTATAAACCATTGTTTCCCAACACATATTTCCAAAATGAATCCCTTTTCTAAAACATGTTTTTAGAAACCTTAGGTCATGCATAATCAGGGTCCAATCCTAGGTTAACGTAAATGAGTCTTCCAAGACCACATTCATACCAGTTTTATGACCCTTAACTTGGCCTGTAAAACCCTAAAACTAGGCCTCTTGGCTGACTTATATGAACCCACTTCAATATCCAATTAATACCGGGTGTTGAAGGCTACAAGAGGAAAAGATTACCCTAAAATCATATTTAGGTTTAATTGTGAAAACATGATATCATTGAATATGGATACTGGAGTTGGATCTTGAATTGGACCATTCATAGATCTCATACCTAGGATCTAGATCCTAGTGACCTGGGGTCTCAACTATGATCTTAGAGCTCAAACCCTGATATTGAATCTCAATTTTGAATTTTGGAACCAGGAACATGACATTGATGTTGAACCATGAAACTTGGATATTGGACCATTGATTTGGACACAAGATATTGAACGAAGCCATGATGGATGTTAAATTTGGATCTTGGATCTCAAGTGTTGGATCTCAAACTTAAATATTGATTTTGAATCATGGATCACTATCTCTCAACCCTAGAATTTGGATCTTGAACTTAAACCCAGATCTGAATCATGCATTTCAAGATTCTAAATTGGATTATGATCTTGGAATTGTGATTGGATGTTTGAATGGAATTTGAATCAAATCTTTGGATCATGATCATGAAGTTCAGTAAAGCTTAGCTCTAGCATTACATCCCATAACCTAAACCTAATAGAGTCCATATCTTGATTACACGTGGCTTAGTTGCATGCATCATATCAGCTTAGGTTCATTTTACACGGACCTATGATTACTATGGGTGTGAACTACATCCATCTTCTAAGTTCTCTACTTCATGAAAGCCCTAGTGCTGTTGGTCCACATAGATTTCAAAATCAAAGTTTTCAAGACTCCAGGCATGTTTGCTTTATTAGGATCTGGATGGCAGCCAAAGTCTTTGGACATGAGATCATAAAGTTTAGTCCTTGTTCTAATTGCCCTTGATAAAAGCGCCATAAACAGTAGACCTAATACTGACAAGATGGGTCCCATCTCTGGCCGATTCTCATAAAAATTGAAGCGAGTACAGGTAAAGATTTTCACATGTACGGTCTACATACAAGATTGAAAACTTTTCAATTTAAACAATATTCAAGCACAACTGAACCAAGCTTCTCCAATAAATAAACAAAAAGTATTGTTCATTGTCCTCAGATGTTGGACTATATTGGTGCAAATGCTAGTGGATGACTGAAGGAATCTGCCACCATAGTTGGCAAACTCATGGCTGACCACCGGGTCAAAGAGTTGACTCGGCAAGTCGCTTGGATCAAGTCATGAATTTTGGTAGTGTATTTTTATTATGTCATTTGCAGTTAATTACTAAGTCAAAGTTTTAGCATCTTCATTAATGTCAAATTATTAAACTAAAAGGATAATATGCTATAAGTCAACCTAAATACTTAATTAACTAAATCACTTTACTAGAATAAACCATAAAACAAAGAAGTGCAAACAAGTGGAATCAGAAACCAATAAGACGTGCAAGCTGAAATGAGAAATCCGATAAAATTAAATGAGAAATGACTAACTTAAATGAAAACAACTTAAAACATAGGCATCAAATAAGATGAAATAAGAATTTTATATGAAAGAAAGGCAAGAGAGAGATGTTGGGTCGGGTCCAGCCTCAAAAGAGGACCCGACCCGGCCCGTCACTTAAGTGACGGGCGGGTGAAGGAGAAGGCACCCGATGGTGCCCCTCCCTCTCACGACGCCTCACACATCTCTCTCTCTCGTTTTTCATTTGGGGAAAAAGAAGAGGGTTTCCTCTTGTGGCTGCTCACATCAAGAGGAGAGGAAGAAGAGAAAGGCAAGGAGGAGAAGAAGGAGAAATCGCAGCAAGGTGCGTGGGTCGATTGGCAAGCCAAAAAGAAAGAGGAAAGACAAAGAAGAAAGAGAAAATGAAGGGAGTCTTCATTGGGTGATTTCTTTCTTGAATCTTTGGGGCTCTTTCTTTCATTCGTATAAGAGATTGTTATTGCTCTCTTGAGTTCACTGTTTTTCTTAAAACAGTAGGGATATTGTTGCTCGTGTATTTGGCTCCCTTTCTTGATATATAGAAAGTCTCTCTTGCCCGTGGTTTTTTACCCCATTATTGGGGGTTTTTCCACGTAAATTGGTGTCTTCTTTTTCTTGCATCTCTAGCATATATTTTGATATATATTGCTGCAACATTGGTGTTGGAATCTCGATCTTATGCACGCTGCCCTGTAATTCCGTTTTTCAGCAGTTTGTGGTGGTTTGCCCTATTTTATTGTTGTTGAAGCATTCTTGTTGGGGGACACGACTATAACAAAGTGGTATCAGAGCCAGGTTAGCACCAAGTTAACATCAGGTTAGCGCCAGCGTGGTTGTGAGCATTCTTATTAAAGGATGGAGTCGACCCCTACTAGAATGGTCTCTTTAAATGGAAACAATTGGACTATATGGAAAGCGAAAATGGAAGATTTGCTGTATTGTAAAGACCTGTATGCACCAATTGAGAACCAAAAGCCAGCGAATATAACAGATGAAAAATGGAAGTTATTGGACAGGAAAACCATTGGCACCATCAGACAATGGTTAGATGACTGTGTTTTTCATTTGGTATCCGCAGAGACGAGCGCGAAGTCGTTATGGCAGAAGTTGCATGATCTTTACGAGAGGAAAACAGCTGGGAACAAGGCTTTCTTGATTAGGCAATTGGTAAATCTGAAACTTAGAGAGGGAAAACCAGTGTCAGAGCATTTGAATGAAGTGCAGAGCATAATCAATCAGTTGTCAGCCATGAAAATGATATTAGATGATGAGTTACAGGCACTCTTGTTGCTCAGTTCTCTTCCCGACAGTTGGGAGACTTTAGTTGTTTCTTTGAGCAACTCCGCTCCAGATGGTGTGCTTACGATGAAGCATGTAACCAGCAGCATTCTAAATGAAGAAACAAGGAGAAAGTCTCTTGGTACTGGTAGCTCGCAAGTGCTAGTGATGGGAGACAGGGGTAGACAGAAGAACCGTAACAAATGGCAAGACAGATCAAAATCCAGGTCCAAATCAAGACCAAAGATGACAGGTAAATGCTTTCACTGTGGTATTCCAGGGCACAAGAAGATTGATTGCAGAAAATGGAAAGAAGAAAAAGAGCAGAAAAAGAAGATTCAAGAGAATGTGAAGCCAAAAGAGCACACTGCAGTTGCTTCAGATGATGAGGTAGTGTTATTTTTATCTGAAGAAAATGATTGTCTTACAGTTCAGAATGGTGATTCTACATGGATTTTAGATACAGGGGCATCATATCATGCCACACCATGTAGAGAGTTATTCTTATCCTACAGAGCAGGTGATTTTGGAGTAGTTCACATGGGCAACAGTGACACTTCGAAGATTGTTGGGATAGGAGATGTTTGCATTCAGACGAGCACAGGATGCAAGTTGACTTTGAGAGATGTGAGACATGTTCCAGACTTGAGAATGAATTTGATTTCTGCAGGAAGACTAAGTGAAGATGGATATTGTACTTCGTTTAGTCAGACAGGTTGGAAACTTACCAAGGGGGCACTAGTGTTGGCTAGAGGTGACAGATTTGGCTCTTTGTATGGGATGAAGTCTCGAATCAGTAGTGTGGATGTCAATGCAGTTACTGGTGGTACTTCGTCAGATTTGTGGCATAAGAGGTTAGGTCACATGAGTCAAAGAGGAATCGACTTGCTCACCAAGAAGAATTTGTTACCAAAGGCAGATGGTGCACAGATATCTCCATGTGATCATTGTTTGGTTGGTAAGTTGCATCGAGTTTCTTTTCAGAAAAAGCGTTCTTCAAAAACTAAACATGTTTTAGATTTAGTTTATTCAGATGTATGTGGACCTATAAATGTGACATCTAAAGGTGGAGCATCCTATTTTGTTACATTTATTGATGATGCATCTAGGAAGGTGTGGGCCTTTACAATGAAAAGCAAAAGTGAAGTAAGTAGCATCTTCATGACTTTTCATGCAGCAGTTGAGCGCGAGACTGGTAAGAAGATGAAGAGACTGCGTACAGACAATGGTGGTGAGTATATAGCATCTTCTTTACGAGACTATTGTTTAAAGCATGGTATTAGACATGAAAAGACAGTTCCTTATACTCCACAGCATAATGGAGTTGCAGAAAGGATGAATAGAACAATAATCGAGAGAGTTAGAAGTTTGTTATCTAGCTCTAAGTTGTCTAAGTATTTTTGGGCAGAGGCAATGCGTACTGCAGTTTATTTAATAAACAGGTCTCCTTCAGTGCCTCTAGATGGAGACATTCCACAGAGAGTTTGGTCAGATGAAGAGGTTAAGTATGATCACCTCAGAGTTTTTGGTTGCAAAGCTTTTATGCATGTACCTAAAGAACATAGGACCAAACTAGATGATAAAGCTATTCCTCTGATATTTCTTGGTTATGCAGATGATGAATTTGGTTACAGGTTATGGGATCCAAAGAATGACAAAATCTACAGGAGTCGTGATGTTGTCTTCAGAGAGGATCAGACTATTGAAGATGTCATGGGAGACACGAAGTCAGGTATGAATGCTAGTGGTGTTCATGAGCCAACTTATGCAGAACCTGAAGAACTATCATCTGAGCATGGTGAGACTAATGAAGATGTAGAGGAAGAAGAAAGAGAGACAGATGAGCAGTATACAGATGGCAGCCCTATAGAGACTCAAACTGATTATGAGCATGAGTTGGAGGGGGAGCTTCCTTCGCATTCAGAGCCAATTGAGGAGCAATTGGGTAGAGGTAAAAGAACACGTATACCATCTACTAGATATTCTACTGATGAATATATTATGTTTACAGATAGTGGAGAGCCAAAATGCTATGCAGAGGTGCTAGATGATGTGCATAAAGATGAATGGATTAAAGCTATGAAGGATGAAATGAATTCTTTATACAAGAATCACACTTTTGATTTGGTAGAGCTACCAAAAGGTAAGAAAGTGTTGCAGAACAAGTGGGTCTACAAGCTTAAAAATGAAGGTCAAGGCAAGTTGAGATACAAAGCTCGGTTAGTGGTGAAAGGTTTCAAGCAGGAAAGAGGTATTGATTTTGATGAAATTTTTTCTCCTGTTGTTAAAATGTCATCTATCAGGGTAATACTTGGTTTGGTGGCTTGTCTAGACTTGGAGTTGGAGCAGTTAGATGTAAAAACTGCTTTTCTTCATGGAGATCTAGAGGAAGAAATCTACATGACACAACCAGAAGGTTTTGTGGTTGCCAGGAAGAAACACATGGTTTGTAAGTTGAAGAAAAGCTTGTATGGACTTAAACAAGCACCTAGACAGTGGTACAAGAAATTTGATGCATTTATGATAAATCAAAAGTATCGCAGGTCAGCTGTAGATCATTGTGTCTACATCAGAGAGTTCTCATCAGGTAGCTTCATTATCTTATTGTTATATGTAGATGACATGCTTATTGTTGGACAGGATTGTCAATTGATTAGTCAATTGAAGATCGATATGGGCAAGTTCTTTGATATGAAAGACTTGGGGCCATCACAACAATTGTTAGGCATGAGGATTGCTCGTGATAGGAAGACCAAGAGGTTGTGGTTATCACAAGAGAAATACATTGAGAAGGTGCTTAGCAAGTTCAACATGAAAGATGCCAAAACTGTAAGTACACCTTTAGCAGCACATTTTAAATTGGGAAATGAACAATGTCCTTTTTCAGCAGATGAGAAAGAAAGAATGGAGAATGTTCCATATGCCTCCGCAGTAGGGAGTCTCATGTATGCTATGGTTTGCACACGCCCAGACTTGGCTTATGCAGTTGGTGTAGTTAGCAGGTTCTTGTCAAATCCAGGCAAGGAGCATTGGGCAGCAGTGAAGTGGATCCTAAGGTATCTGAAAAGTACTTGTACTTACTGTTTATGTTTTGGTGAATCTAATCCAGAGATACAAGGATTTGTTGATGCAGACATGGCAGGTGACTTGAACTCTAGAAAGTCTCTTTCTGGTTATGTTTTTACTTTTGCAGGGGGAGCTGTATCATGGCAGTCCAGGTTGCAAAAGTGTGTTGCTCTTTCCACTACAGAGGCAGAATATATTGCAGCAACTGAAGCTTGTAAAGAGTTGTTGTGGATGAAGAGTTTTCTTCATGACATAGGCCTTAGTCAGAAGACCTATGTGTTGCATTGTGATAGTCAAAGCGCTATACATTTGGCGAAGAATTCAGCGTTCCACTCAAGGACCAAGCACATTGATGTTAGATATCATTGGATTCGTGATGTGCTTGAGCAGAAATTGATTCAGTTAGAGAAGATACAGACAGAGAAGAATCCTGCAGATATGATGACGAAGTCTCTACCTAGAGAGAAGCATGACATGTGTAGAGACTTAGTTGGGATGACTGCCTTTAAGGCAGTGTATTAATTTTTGTTCATTTTGCAGGTATGATCCCTCTCTTGAGGCTGGAGGGGGAGTTTGTTGGGTCGGGTCCAGCCTCAAAAGAGGACCCGACCCGGCCCGTCACTTAAGTGACGGGCGGGTGAAGGAGAAGGCACCCGATGGTGCCCCTCCCTCTCACGACGCCTCACACATCTCTCTCTCTCGTTTTTCATTTGGGGAAAAAGAAGAGGGTTTCCTCTTGTGGCTGCTCACATCAAGAGGAGAGGAAGAAGAGAAAGGCAAGGAGGAGAAGAAGGAGAAATCGCAGCAAGGTGCGTGGGTCGATTGGCAAGCCAAAAAGAAAGAGGAAAGACAAAGAAGAAAGAGAAAATGAAGGGAGTCTTCATTGGGTGATTTCTTTCTTGAATCTTTGGGGCTCTTTCTTTCATTCGTATAAGAGATTGTTATTGCTCTCTTGAGTTCACTGTTTTTCTTAAAACAGTAGGGATATTGTTGCTCGTGTATTTGGCTCCCTTTCTTGATATATAGAAAGTCTCTCTTGCCCGTGGTTTTTTACCCCATTATTGGGGGTTTTTCCACGTAAATTGGTGTCTTCTTTTTCTTGCATCTCTAGCATATATTTTGATATATATTGCTGCAACATTGGTGTTGGAATCTCGATCTTATGCACGCTGCCCTGTAATTCCGTTTTTCAGCAGTTTGTGGTGGTTTGCCCTATTTTATTGTTGTTGAAGCATTCTTGTTGGGGGACACGACTATAACAAGAGAGAGAGAGAGAGAAGCCAGAGACAAGAAGACCTGGGCCACTGTATACAATCATCGGAGACTAAGGAGTGTGAGAGAGAGACCTAATAAAGCCGAAAGTAGCCAGTGAACCTCAATTTTTTGGGGTCACCTAAGACCCCCGGTTCATGATGATTGTTGGGACTCAAAAACCACAAAGGAGAGAGTTTTTGGTAAATAGAGACATTCGTGTGGGCAACTCTTGAGGGCTGCTGGAGGCACATTGCTGGCATAATGGTGGAATGCGAGGGAGAGAGGGAGTTACCTAACGTTTAGCCACTGGATGCCACGGTTGGCAGGTGGCATCACTAACAGATGGTCCGAATCGGTGACCTACATCCTTCGCCCTCGGTAGGCTAGCAAAACCCCCACACAGCATATGCAAATGGTGCATCGGGCAGTAGAAAAAATTTAAGAAAAAAAAAAATGTTTTCATAGACTTGAGAATGCTGGTTCGCATTTAAAACCAGGTTTATGAACCCGCTTCTCTCCGAAAGACACAATAAATCACCATGAATCAAAGCACGCTTGACTTGAATGATCTACGGGCAATCTACCGAATCAACCAATCCAAGTCCAGTTCTCTGTTCTTCGAGAATTCGGTTTCGTACAGGTCGCCTGCATTGTGAGCTAGTATGTAGCCGACCCAAGCTGTCTCAGGCAATTCCCAAGTTGAGTCGGCTAGTTTGCAAACTATGTCTGACATGGGATGTGGGTGAGACTAGTGAACAACCAATGCAGAACCCTTACCGGTATCATATAAGCAATTTATAGAAACAATTATAATAAAAATTGGTAAAGCACATCTATGGTAACAAATTATCCTACCAGTATTGAGATGACATCATTCAAAGCATTGTATGAAAAATTGGGTCGATCTAATAATGTTAGACAAAATTGGGAGATCATAAGAATGAAAACCCAATTAGTTCTACACCATCACACCGACCAGTTGTAATTATTCAGGAAAATCTCATTGGCAGCTCAAAGAAGATAAGAACAGTTATGCTGATAATAGACACAAAGAGCTCACAGGTTAGAGCTCATGTGTTCTTAAAGGTTTCGCTGACTAAAGGTGTCCTCTGTTTTGGAACAAGTGGAAAATTAAGCCCAAGATAAGTGGCACCATTCGACATCCTTGAAGTAATTGGTAAAGTGGCTTACAAACTAGCCCTACCTCATGAATTCAGTCATGTACACAACATCTTTGACGTATCTATTCCTCGTAAATTTGTGGGGGACTCAAGGCATGAAATAAATTTCAAGGATATTCAAGTACAAAATGATCTAACAATGAAGGAAAATTCCATTAGCGTAGTGGATAGAAGGGAACAAGTGCATCCGACAAAGCAAATTCCATAGGTAAGTTAAAATAGCAAGACCATGGCATCAAAAGATGCATCTGGGAACCAAAGCTGGACATGAGAACCATATCCCTATTTATCTTAAGGAACTCTATTATCTAAATTTCAAGGAAGAAAAATCTTTAAGGGCGGGAGAAATATAATACCTGCAAATTTTCAGTGTGAAGAATTTGACTTTTATGAGAATTTGATTTTATGATATGGTTTTGAAAATAGGTAAAATCAAGAATTTTACCTGCTCTTCAGGAGTGATTGGACTGAGCACAAGTTTGAGGAGACATGCAATAAAAATTTATGAATTGAAATTGCATGCAAATGCATAATGGTAAATATTAAAGCCTAAAGGAAAAACTGGAATTTGGCCTACCCGCAAACAAAATTGTAGACGTGGAAAGATATTACAAGATTTAAAAGAATATATACATTTTAGTGGTAGAAACAAAAGTTGGCATCATAGAAAAGTTAAATAAAAAAAACATATAAAGGGGTTAGGTAAACCCGAAAGATGTTGTGAAGTCAAACTTTTTGTTTGAGACCGGTTAGGATATTTTTAAAACCATATATATTGGCAAATATAAGGGAAGGGCAGTACTAGAAAAAAAAAAGAGCAGGAGAGGATAATTTGTATGTTTTATGAAAATTCAGGGTTCCTTGAGGTTGATGATGTATTATAGTAAACTTCTTAAACATAATAATCAAGGTTGTGTGCGTGTGTGTGTGTGTTTTTTTTTTGGGTTTTTTGCCACTGCCTCCCCCAACTGACCCATTTAGGTGGGTTGAGAAAGGGGAGGGGTGGATAGTGCACTGAGAGAGAGCAAATGAAGAGGTAGCAAAAAAAAAAAAACCAACAACAACAACATATAGCAATGCACGACATTAGTGGTAGAAGAGGAGGAAGAAGAAAAATGGGCAGCAGTGGGGAGGAAGACAGTGCAGAGCCAAAAAAGAAAGGAAAACAACAAGAAAAAGAAAAAAAAGAGGAAAAAGAAAGAAAGAAAGAAAAGTATGATGTCACAGGAGAAAAGGAAGAAATGAAGAAAGTGTGCTTGATGGCCAGTTGGACGGACCACTTCGCATGAGTGTATTCCACTGGTCAGCCTGCTCAAAGGACAGGCGGTACAAGCAGTGGCGGAGGCCCCTCCCAACACCTTACTCCCACTACCTCCAAAAGCAAACTGGGAAAGAGAATTCCTCTGTTTCAACCAAATCTGCGTGAAAAGCTGCAAAGGGGAAAAGGACTTAGAATTTTCATTACAGAGAGAGAGAGGAGGAAAAGGGGAAAAAAAAAAAAGGAGTCAGATGTGTAGCTTTTGACTGTCGAAGAAAGAAACCAACCTTTCATAGGCTCCTCCCGTACCGCTTTCCTTCTCCTCTTTCTCCTTTTTCTCCCCTTCTTCTTTTCTTCGTTTATTTTCTTGCTTCGAGGTTCCTTCTGCCTGTTGCATCTTCCGTGTTACTATGTACTAATGCCCATGGCAAAAAAAAATAATAATAAAAAATTCACACTCTATCACATTCTATGTACTAATGCCCGATGACCAAAAATTTGGAGGCTAAGTCGGTACTCATATGCATAGCCCTGGTAGATTGCTTTATGACTGTAGCTTGCCTTGATCCTCTTTGGGCCGTCATGGGGATCTCTTAAAACACTAATTGCCTATAGTGTGCATGCTCTTGTGTTTGCACTCATAAAGGCTATGAATTGAAAAGTGGAAATATGAAATGATTGTAATATAGATGGCTAAAATTGGTAAGATCACATATGTTAAAGGTTTAGAAATTTAAAATTAAAGGAAAATGTATCTAATCAAATTTTGTGCACCTAGTTGCTTAACTTCTGGGGTAGAAAAATATTATCCTTAGATGAATGTGTGGTGTGCTCCATAATTCAGAAGGTTTGTATTAGGTGGTCCCTGGTACTTGAAACATAGAGTACAACTGAGTGATTTGCACTAAATGTGTATTTGAGTGGTACCCTACTTCTACATGTTCGAACTTGAGAGATGCTCCCAATGTGCATCCCTATTTATATGAATAGATGGAATGAATGAATGAATGATTGATTGAGTGTATTGTGATCGAATGAATGAACGATGGAGTATATTGAAATTGAATGAATGATTGATTGTGTGTATGTCATGCTATTGATCGAACCCCATGGCTATATGTAGTTAGTATGATGGCTAATGGTTATGTGAAATTGTATTCTATTAATAAGTTTGCCACGAATTCATAAAGTTTAGTGGGGAAGATTTGTGTGGCTAGTGATATGAGTTGCAGATGTGCTACATATATGACCCATGTTTAGTATTTATTGGGTAAAGTAGTGCAGACAAACATGATTATAAGATGCACACTCTAGGAGGTATGAAAATTGCTAGTTGTTTGTCAATATATCAAAGGTTCAACATGTTGAGATTTCTCCCTATAATGCATATACAAAACCAAACGTATATACCCTAAACAGGATCATGCTCATGCTAAATCATTGAAATAAACGAAACCTTAAACTGAAGCGAAAGCGTACCTGAATCCATCTGATCTGGTGCACGGGAAGATCGTAGCAGGGTCTTCAGGGTACGTACGGCGCGCTTGAGGTCTCTCTCAGATGGAGAAGAGGAAAACCCTAGAAACCAATGTTTCAGGCAACCATTGCACGACCCCAGGAACCACTACCATTTTATAATAAAGGACAATTACGGATTCCACCCATCAAAGAGTCTGTAATTCTGTACCGATATCTATACATTTCAAAATTACCCCATACCATCTAAAATGACGTAATATCCCGAAATGCAATCACTTAAGCGGATATTTACATTAAAACAGCCATAATGTCTGAAATTCCTCATAGACATATGCCGGCCCACCAATTGATCTTACACAACATTCTGTTGTGATTTTATTTCAGGATCCAGGAAGCCAAGACAAATATTCCAACGGGGAGAGTGTTGAGTGTGTCTATATATCTTAAGTTTCATTTTTTTATAATCTTATACAAACAAAATGTAAATAAGGTCATCATGTTTACTTCATATAAAGAAGTCTGTACATACGTTTTGCATCTATTGAAAGAACGGCCAAGTTTGTGTTCCACGCATTATGTAGCTTTGTACAGTGTTATTCAATATGTCACATTACCAAAAATTTATATTCAGTGTGCATTTAAATAAAAAATTGAGTAAAAGTTTAGGGTGTGACACTTGTCTTCTTCACCATTACGAGTCATGAAATGTATCGTCATCAAACCTTATTATGATCTTTTCCAATGCAAGACAACCTTTCAATGCCATCAGTCAATTTCTCCACCAACACATAGTAGATTGATCATTTACGGGGAAGAAACGGTTACGGCAGGCAATGTCATGTGGCTTGTGTCTAGCAAATGCATGGCATATGCATTGTAATACGTACAACAGCAATTAGTCGAAAGCCTATTGTATTTAAGGACATTTTAGTAAAGTCGCAAAAAGATTGGCATACTCCATTTATAAACAGTTAAGTAAAAACAGGAGTTTTTAAATTTATCAGCCTTTCCATTCATGAGCATTTATGATAACAGATATTTCATTAAGTGCTTGTTATCGCTGCTTGATATGGGCCAAACACGCAGATCGGCGCTCATGCGAATGTCCTGTCAAAGGATTTTGCGTATAAAATAGGTCCTATTTCAGGATGAGCCATAAACAGCAAGGGTGTTCAAGAAATTACCTTAAAGATATACTTACGACCTCCCCGTCAAACAGTGGCGGAGCAGAAAAATTGGCTGGCGGGGGCACTTATTTAAAATACTCAAAGTTAGTGGGGGACTTTTATATATATATATATATATATAATGATAAATATTTAAGATTCTTAATTAAAACATAAAATTTTTTTAAGAAACTGACACATCTTCTAACTTAAAATATCTTATTGGGAGGAAGAAAAAAAATAAAAAACGACATGATCCAGAACAAGGCCTAAAAAGCCTAAATCGAACAGCTAAAACGCTAAATGACCAAGAAGTGTTGGCCTTTTATTTGGCTTGTATAACTTGATTTACAAATTTATTTTCACATTAATACTATTGAATATTAGAAAAGTGATTTTAATTAATTGAAAATGCAAATTTAGAAAATCGGTGTTAAATGTTTTACGAATAATCTCCTGCAGGTAAGTCTTTTGGCTCACTTCTACAAGCCTAGCCAGAACAAGCAAAGTCCGGAGACTGGTTTGGTACCAGCATTGATAGAGTGTAAGACATCATCTACGACAAGAAATCCGAATCTCACAAAAATTTCGTTCATGAAAAGATAATTTTCCAATGTGGGTAAGACAAAATATGTCATGCATTTCTTCTAAGTAGGCCACATGGTAAAGATGTGCGAGACAATTAAAAAACTTAAAATATTCAAGACAATTCTTGATAATTTTCCAATGTGGTTAAAACAAATAAATTATAGACGGCATGCATGCTTCTAATAGGTCACACGGTGAAGATGTGCGAGACCATTTAAGAAAATTCTTAACACGTAGCCTTCCTTTTTCTTTTTTAATTTAAACTCATGATTTATTAAATGAGGCACGACACAAATGTTTTTCATGTACCACCACTCCATTAAACTTATCATGAATAATTTCTCCCTTGCAATAATGTAAAAAGCCAGAGTTATGGTGGTATGCACGTGGGCTATCTGGGCTGGCGTGGGCAGGCGCCCACACCTGCCCCACGCTGGCTCCGCCACTGCGGCGTCAAAATTTTATAAAAGTTGCTGCCCCACGCTGGCTCCGCCACTGCGGCGTCAAAATTTTATAAAAGTTGCTGGCCATTCCAACAAAAACTTTTCTGGTGCTGCCATTGATTGCCAGCACTAATCCAAATTTCTGTTTCCCTTGACGTAGCACACATGGAAGAACACAGTGTTTCTATAGTGATTAGTATACAATCAAATTCAGACTCCCGATTCGTTCTGCAAAGAAATCGACCAATTAATCCATTTAAACAAATCAGCAAAGAGGGCATTCCAAAACGAGAATAATATAGAAGGTTTACGACTAACGTCACCCAACACAGCTACAACAGCAAAATGACACATTTATCTTTATTACAGCAAACTCAAGGCCTGATTTCAACTTTAGAAATCAAAAACTCGTTCTCTAAATGATAAATGCTACAAACAAATGGATGGCTGAGGGTAGATTCGGCCAGTGATCATTTGCCAACCGATTCCAGAGAATTTGTCAAACTGGAATGGCAGGCTTCAGGAGAGCAAGTGCTTTTTCAATCTTGTCCATGGCAGCCTGCAGTGTCGACAGAGATGCAGCATATGAAATTCTGATGCAATTATCGTCTCCAAAAGCCTCTCCAGGAACAAGCGCAACCTGCAATGAGGCAAGTAGGACCAGGTTGTGGAAAAAGAATTTCATAATACATACTAGTGACTAAGAGTTTATCGGCCATACTTGTGCTTTGTCAAGCAGAAATCTGCAAAGAGAGTCAGAACCATCAATCACACCAAAGCCTTCAACCTCTGAACCATAGTACGAGCTGAAGTCTGGGAAAATATAAAAGGCACCCTGCAAACACAGTATAGTGAGCTAATACATCTGCAAAGTCTGTTCCCATAACAGCAACGATTCTGCTGCCACACAACCACACCCTTCGCTGCTTCTTTTAAACAGTCAGACACTAGTGGTGTACTGAGTATAGCGTGACACTAACATGCAAGATAGCTCGGAGGAAAATCTGGCATATATTTAATTTTTACAAAATTTAGTAAGATGACCCAATTTCATTTCTTTTCCTTTGTGGTAATAATTTCCATAAACAAAAGCTTCTGGTTTAGTTTGGAAACCACAAAAGATAATGCATCCCTAACACTTGCTCTTGGAGACATTTCTGTACCAATGACAAAAGATTGGCAATAAACAAGTGGAAGGGAAACACACACACACACACACATATATATATATATTAGACCTAAAAGTAAGGTGTGCAAAGATGAAGGGCTGCATCACAACCAAAGTGTAGAACTGAACTGGAAGTCAGACCATATAGTAAGATAGAACACTGGCAAGTGGTGAGCATAATGGCATGTAATATATCCTCAATTCCCAACTTTATGCATTTGAAGAAGTTTAACCAAAGGACTTTTTAAAAGTGTAATCTAAAGAGTAAAAATATGTTTGCCCACGTCCCTTCAACAGGACAAGATGAAAGGAATGAAAATATCTCGACAGAATAAAACATTAAGGTACTTGAATGATGTTACTGAATCTTGCACTTAAAATTCTTCTTAGAAATGCCTACAGATGAGCCAAAAGATGAGCTCGATGAAGATTAAACAAAAATGGCAGCTCTACCTGTGGCACTGAGAGCTTGACACCATCCAGTGCTCTGAGCCTCTTAACAAGAAAGTCCCTCCTTTCCTGAAATGCTTGTACCATTACAGATACAGCCTCACCTCCTCTGAATCCCATACCTAATGCTGCAAGTGCTGCCTTCTGGGAAATGCTGCTGGCACCAGAAGTAAACTACAGCACCACAAATAATGAAGCCACAAAATTTAAGCCTTGCTAATACAGTTGTGGAAATTTTATGACAAGAAAAGGTTACCTGACTCTGGATCTTACTACAAGCTGTGACAAACTTCTTTGGCCCAGCAAGATAACCAAGCCGCCACCCTGTCATTGCAAAGGCCTACAAGTGCAAATAGAGTGAAAGCTTAATTGTTATCAGTTATCACATTACATGCATGATACAGCTTAGATAGAAGTCTGCAGGGTAGGAATTGAATTAAATCCATGTTTATCATGTTTGTGCCCATATCATAATCGCAAATATTCTTTTGGGCAATTTCATAGAAGAGTTTCTCTCGCGGAGTCTTTCTTTTTCCAAGATTTGGCTTTTCTTGGAAAATATTAAATATCAGGAAAATCAGAAATTTTAAACTTTAAAAATGGGAAGAACAAAAACAAAAGTTATGAGAAAAAGGTTTTCCGGTATTGTTTGCAAAAATATATAAAAAAATATAAAAGGGTCATTTTTTAAAATATGAGAGAAAAAAATATGCTTAAAAAAAGAGAAAAAGGGACTTTTTAAAAAAAACTCAAGAAAATATTGGAAACGTGTGTGGATACATCATGACATTTTAGCTTTTGGCAAAAATCAGGATGTCTTTACAATCTGGCATCACAATAGAGATAGTAGAGGGATGTTTTCAAAAACATTGGACATATGGTGTGGCTCCATACCGTTTATAACAAAGTTAAATCCATACTTATGCAACTTACATCGATCAAACAATTCATCCTACCTATGTCACACGGGTACTCCTCTTAAGGAGGAGTACCCATATGGTACGGGTACGGGTACGGCCCTGGTTACCCGGGATCATTTTTGTCCATTTTTGGACTCAGTCAACTTTGACCAAGTCCAAAGTTGTCCAGTTTTTTAGTTGAAAATTAAAAATCCCCCTCTTTTCTTGTTTCCTTTTTCACTCTAAACCTTTGTTGTACATAGTTCCTCACAACTTTTCATTTAAAATCTTCCATACAATGTTTCGAAAATTCATTCCTTCTCTATAACTTGTCTCTTCGATAATAGTGTGAGCCATAACCATAGCGATGTCAATATATCTTAAAAGCATGACCTGTTGCTCCTTCTAATCTTGATGATGCGACGGAGAATCAAGAAAGCTGATATATTTGTATGTTAATTACTTCCATATTGTGTTTTGTGAATATGTTATTCATTTTGAAATTTTTTGACACACACACACACACACACATATATATATATATATATGTGTGTGTGTATGTGTGTGTCCGCGTGTGTGTACGGCCGTACCCCCGCACCCAGATTTTTTGAAAATGGTCCGTACCCGTACCCGCACCAGTACCCGTACCTATGTGACATAGCCTACCACATGCCCCTTCTGAAAAATCTTCAACGTACTATGCAGTGATAAAAAGTGCAGTCATTATGACACACCAAAGGTATACTAGGGCAAGAAAATACGATTCTCTCTCTCTCTCTCTCACACACACACACATGTGCACACACACTCTTACATGCACATGTAATAGCTAATCTGCAAAATGCAACAGAACCAGATAGTTGAAGGCGTTCTTGTCAGATATTACCTTGGAAAACCCGTTTACAGTTAAAGTTCTCTCCCACATATCAGGCAAGGAAGCAAAACTTGTAAACTGAGCTGGTTCATATGTAATCCGCTCATATATCTCATCAGAAAGCACCTGAAAGCAGGAACATGCAATTAACTTATAGTAATATGCAACTACAGACCAGCACTACAAGCTATTCAGTGTGAATCTGCGTTTTGGAAAATTACCAGTAACCGAGGATGCGTTGCGACTATTCTCGCTATTGCTTCTAGCAGTTTCTTTGGATAAACAGATCCAGTGGGATTAGAAGGAGAACACAAAATCAACAATCTTGACTTTTCAGTGAGTTTTGATGCCAGAACATCTGGATCCAAAAGGAAGTCATTTGATATGGGTGTTGGAATTATTACTGGAGTGGCATCAGCTAATCTAGCCATTTCTGGGTAGCTGACCCAGAAAGGTGCGGGTATTATAACCTGAATACAGCAGTTGGAAACCATCTTAGTTAGCAAACGAGTAAATTTCATGAAGGTTTGAAATGAACATGAAGAATCCTGAACTTCAGGAAACCATAAGGTGATGGCAACAAAATTGGAAATGAAGATTAAAAAGTAGAGTTTAGAAATGGATTACCCAAAATTACTGTGAAAAGATGGACATTCCCCTTTATCACAGAAAGTTTGACTTGTTGTTTGTGTGGATAGAATGCTGCTTTTTTATTTCCATAACAAGTTGTTCAAGCCTTCGAACATGGGTTTTCTAGCTACTCTAGGCCGCTCCATAATCAATGGTTTGCCAATTACTCTTGTGCAAATGCATCTTATAGTTTAAGAAAGGAAACACAAAGATCATTTGGCTCATAACAATTCACCAGCTGTTACATAGGTGTGGATTTGGATGCAGATGTGGGTACTGGTGTCGCATTTTTTAAAAATATTCAGATTATGGGTACGGCACCCATATGCACATATAATATGCAGATAGGGTATGTTAATATCAAAAACATAAAAAGAAAACAAACACACAAAGATTTAAAAATTTATGGTAGTAAGTTGAGTACATGTCCATAACTCATTCAACAGCTTGAATGCAAGTCAAGTATGATGTACATGGGCATTATGCTGTCAAAGGCTTGCCTAGGCCATAATGTTTAGCTGGTCGTCTAGGTTAGTGGTTCCTAGGTGACCTACTGTTAACACATCAGCACAGAAGTTCATTGGATCTAAAATCAATTCTACATCCAGCTGTTGTCCAGTTGATGCTAGATTATTGGCAGTTTATGTTGCATATATTTGACAAACGACTGCTTCATTTCAGTTATTTTTCATCCACTCCATACAAGTACAGATATTAGGATTCACATCTTTATCATTGAGAAGAAAACCCATCGACCAATGTTATCCGTATCGTACGATACGAACGCGTATCATACGATACGTATCGTCTGTATCAAGTTGAACGATACGGTACACAATAAATTTGCGATACGCGTACGTATCACACGCGTATCGCCCGTATCGTGCGATACGGGCACCGTATCGTACGATACGGGAGAAAACATAAAATTCCTTATTTTTTAAAAGTTTAAACACTCCTCCCTCTCTCTCTTCTTCTATTTAAAGACTCCAATAGACATAGGAGGGAGAGATTTTGCCTATTTTCATAAAAATTAAGAGATTTTGCCTATTTTCATAAAAATTAACCGAGGATTCATCAATTTGGGAGATATCATCGTTGAATCATGAAAGATGATGACTATATGTTTGAACTTATAAAATTGTGATGTAATCTAAGTCCTAAAACTCCAAGTCTTAAGACTCTAAGTCCTAAAATTTTATAAAATTTTCAAGTTTAAAATTCTGATGGATGCTTATTATGTTAATTTGAATATTTGATTTCTTATTTTTGAATGTGTTGTTGATAGTATACACATGAATGTTCCTTATGTATGATGATCTTTTTTATATTTGAATACATTTTTTATTTTTCTTGATTTCTGATTTTTTGTTCATTTTTTTCAGATTTTTAAGGATTTTTGTCTATTTTTTCTGATTTTTAAATATTTTTTAAAATTAAAAAAATTAATTTTACGATACGTTACGATACGGCGTATAGGTTGGCCCGACCGATACGCGATACGCTACGCCTTTTATAACATTGCCATCGACACCCCAACATCATCTTCCTTGATCTTTCTGCTGCAGAATATTATGGTGAGTATTTTCAAATTCTGATGTTCTATCAGAGCTAGGCTGAACTTAGGGCTGCAGTTCTCCAAGCTTTATTCTCCTCAACTCTTCATCTGTTTTTTCCTTGAATCACATCCCTCTTAAAAGTTAAAACTTCTTTTCTTTCATCTTTTATCCTATCTGATTTCTAAAAGAAATTCGGCTTCTCTCAAAACACAACCCAAAATTTCTGCATATTGACCTTCTTGACTGAAACATAGTTGGAGTATCTTAGATCTCTTAGTTTCTCATAATATTTCATCCTATGTCACACGGGTACTCCTCCGAGTACCCGCACGGTACGGGTATGGTACCGGTACGCCCGTGGGTACGCCAATAATTCGGTCAACGCGTACCGTCAACGTACCTGGGTTCAAATCGGTCCACTTTTGGACTCGGTCAACTTTGACCGAGTCCAAAGATGTCCATTTTTTATTTTAATGATTTAAGTTTTTAACTTTTAAAAATTACCTAACGTTAAATTGGTCGAAGAAAACCCTAAACCCCTCGACATCTTCTTCCTTCTACGCATTTCACGAACGAGAGGAAGCATCTGGGGCGACCGGCGACTTGGGTGGACGAACGGCGGCGACGTCGGACTGTATTTGCTTCTGTTTGCCGATTTCTTCTATTTTCTGTCAATGCGCTCTTCTTTCCATTTGTCTAGTGCCGGCAGACGTCGTTTCCACCGGCGAGATCTTCACTTCTTAAAGCACGTAGTTCAGTTTTTCGTCATTTCCTCATCTGTTTTGGAGATGCTATAAACGCCGCCTCCGTTCCTGTCCTGTATAAGATTTGTTCTCATATGCATCTGACATTCTGGTATTGCTTGTTTTATGAGTGTTATTTACAGCATGTTCAATAGAAATTTTGTTTCCTTTTGTGCGTTATTTATAGCGTGTTCAATTTTGGGGAAATTTTGCCAAAGTTATTCTGTAAAAATCGTCACTGTTTGGGACTTTGGGGATGTTTAGTGAGTTTTCACTGTAAATTCATGTTGTTCCTATGGAATTAGATAATGCCTTTGTTTTGACTTTCAAAACAAAAGGGTGGCTAATAGTGACTGATTCAGTGATTCTGTAAAAATCTTGACATATATACATGTGTGTGTACGGCCGTACCCCCGTACCTAAGTTTTTTGTAAATGATTTGTACCCGTACCCGCACCGGCACCCGTACCCGCACCCGTACCCACACCCATACCCGTCCGTACCTATGTGACATATAGATTTCATCTATCCGTTTCAGTTTTTTACCTGTTCTAGTCTGAGTTTGAGCCTCTTGTATTCAATGTTGTTTTTTGCAGTCTCTCTTCACACTTCAATCTGTTTTTAATGTCTGACATATGCACCATTTGGCGCCCGAAGAGTAGGATTTTCTTTCATAATCAGCACCAAGAACTGCTGAAAATCCATTGGTACATCCATTTTGAAGAAAAGCTTTTTATAACCAGCATTCAAGCTACTGAAAATCAGCACTGAATCAAATCAGCCAAACTGGACAACAAACTCAGACTAATGTGATGCCCAAAAATAGAAAAAGGGGAAAAAGGTGTTCCATTTATTGGATAAGCAATTATCCTCAATTGTGCTAATTATTCCTTTCCTAATCAATGCTGATTCAGATCACGTTTTCCCTTTAATTTGTGCTCTGAGCTTCATCTGCTTACTAATGGTGTCTATACCATATGACTGTTTAGCAAGGAAAGTATAGAATAAATTTAGTCAAACCTTCCCTCAAATTTCGGAGGTGTAAACATTGTATATTCAAACCTAGTGTCTCACATGCGCAGATGTGTCTGAAGGAAGGGTGGAGTGTGAAGCCGGCTAAGTGGATAAGTGCTCTAGTTCTAGGGAAGGAACCGAAGCTGCTATTAGGTCGGTTCGGATCTGTCAGACTGGAAGCTCGAGCCTAGTGTGGGAGTGGGCAGGGTTGTAATAATAATATATGTATATGATGGCGTACAAATATATGTTTTGATGTATATTACATGTATTCACTAATAACTAATTAAAAGAAAGAGTAATCAGCGGCTAATCTGCTAACTCTCCACTTACATTAATTTTCTCTTGAGATTTGGTTTTGATGGTGTCCTGCTGTGTCTAGAGGTGGCCTAGGTGCTATTCTCATTGAGTTTAAGCCTGAATAGGTTCTGTTTGCTGATTTTGTTTTTGTTCATTTTATCTTATTTTGTTGCTTAAGGTCATTACCAGCACATAGCATAGTTGGCGGCTGGACATGTCGTCTGTAGTATAGATTTTCTTTCGAGTTTGGTGGTTCTACTTCATGATTTGTAGTCTTTGTTATAAGTCTTATTCTCCAGCATATAAATATGAAATTAATGATTGATTTATAATTGTATTGCTCTGGAGTTATCGCATAGGGGTTAGATTTTAGATCTCAATGTGAAACCAGGTAAAGTTTGCTGGTAGGCATCTTGGCTGCTTAAATTTTTTTATGTTCAGTTTACAATTATGGCATGAATTTCACGAAACATTAGTTGAGTTAATCATGAGTCTAATCCAATGCAGGCATTTTTATTAGTTAATACTTTGCACACTATAAATCTTAATAAGCATGCTCATAGTAGTGTATATAGTGTAGTGGGTTTCATTACGAAGTTTGCATGTGGCCAACATTTCCAACGTATTCTGGCCATCCTCCATGGCTGGTGACATCTGGTTTGGCAAGTCTACACATTGCTGTAGGAGAAATTTTCCACATTTGTTATGTTCCAAATTCTAGTTTAGTTTAGAAAAGTATCTCAATGGGGTCGTGTGGTGTTTGGTTGCACTTGCACTTGCATTTTAGTTAAGCTTGCATGCATCTTGTACATTAGCCAAGATTATTTTGATTAGTTTTTATTTTTCTTTTACTAATACTCAAGGAGCTGCCTTAGTTGTGCATCTACCAGAGCTTCCTTCTAGATGACATCTAGCATGGTCTAGATAGGATTTACTTGCCAGGGTTTTGGATATGGGAAAACTAAATCAATTGAGTATTTGATTTCATGAGAAAGAAATTTTAGCAAGTCGAAACTAAGGGTGGGCATCTGACCGAGCGTGGGCTAGCTATTCGACCCATGGGCAGCACATCAAGGCCACGACTTGGCCCAATATGCACCTTTAAACCATCTATCTCTGGATTTTTTTTACTTTGTTCTTTCTCTCTCTCTTCCTCAACGAGATGCAGCAGCCGGTCCCTTTTACAACTATCATCCATCTTTGATAAGTATGCTCTCTCATAAAACAGAAACTTCAATGGGTTGCCGAGAGTTTTTGAGAAATTAGAAAAGAAAATGTTGTTGGTTTTGAATAAGGGTAGGCATCAGACTGGGTATCTGACCAGCATAAAATTGACAGTCGAGCCCCACCTGATAGTTAAGTAGCCAAGCTTCATTTGCAAACAAGGGCTTTGGGCCTACCCAAGTCTGGCTTTATCAAGCCTTGAGCCAGCTCGGCCCAAGCTGATGCCTAGCCCCAATGAAAATTCCGACTTTCTAGAAAAGTCAGCATAATTAATAGGAGAGTTGAGGCTGGCTGGTTTAGATAGATTTTACTAATTCCATTTAGGAAAATAATTTTAATTGATTTAGGAGAATTAATAATATTTAATTAGGTTTTGACCTTAATATCTAATGGTAGGTGCCACCTACGTTTGGGCCCCACTAGTGGCTAATATGGCCTCCATGTCGAAACACCCTAGGGCCTACCCAATCAAGCTGGAATTCTACCCATTTTCCTGTCTTAATCATTAGGATCACCTTACTAACTAAATAAGATCCTAACATAGATCGTATCCTATCATCTCATCTCATATATATAGCATTTTAGTTAGATATTAACAATAGCATGTGTCTAGGTCTAATGTCATCCTGCATTGTCATCATGTAACATATAGGTTAGCATGCCACATGTGGTGATGGCCATTCCACGTCATCCATTGTCACCATCCATCATAGTATTAATGCAAATCATACATCTCATGTCAAATCATATGCTTCATTCATATATTCATATCATATAATAGTAAGTTCAGATACATCATACATATTAAATATACATAACATACTCCTAACATGTGATCGTAACACGAAATGTCATGGTACCATGTCATATGCATAACATCATCCATCCATCATGATATTGACACATCATACATATATATATAACATATGTTGAAATCAAAAAGTTTATTTTTAAGTATGGTAGTTTTATGACTATTTAAAAGTTAAGAGTCCCCTTTTGTCATTTTACAATTTTAGATGTCTTACTTATGTAACAGCCACAGTCGTGCCCTAATCTCTCTTTAAGTAGAGATTAGGGCACGATATGAAGAAGGATCTCTTTTTTCCGTATCTCTCTCTCGTTCCTTCCTTCCTCCATCGTGTAACATGGTATCAGAGAGAGTTCCCCATGGACCTGTCTGACTCCAGCTGTAGGTTGCCTTCCCCTCTCCAGCCCTCCTCTGTTCCTCTTCCTCATCATCTCTTTATTCTGCCATGATCTGCCGTGGGTATCAGTTTGCCCTAAGGGGCTGTATCGTATGGGAGATCAGGGATCTAATCACTGCCATGACATGATTAGTGGTGATTAGATGCCCTAGATCTGGTTGTTGCAAGGTCTGAAGATCGTTGGAGATATGAAGACACATTTTTCAAAGTTGGAGTGATGGTTGCAGTCAAAGGCAGTCGTTGCAGTCAAAGGCAGACTTCTTTTCCTGATCTCGTGATGGTTGCAGCCAAAGGCAGACTTCTTCTTTCTCTGATCTCGTGACTTCTTCAGAAACTTATGCTGTGGACACTAGGGTTTGATGTTCTCTATCTCTAGTAATTATTTCTGTGGTACAATTATGAAGTTGAAGGCATGTCGTGGTGGTGATAAAGTTGAAGGTATGTAGTCTGGTGAAGTGTGCGTGAAGGAAGTTTGTGCATGTTTGCTGTTCTGTAACTGAGTTTGCCGAAATCTGCGTGAAGGAGGATTGTGCACATCCGGTGTTTTGTTTCCTAAAGTCTGCGTGAAGGAAAGCATAGTTATTTTCTATGGATTATTGTTGTGCACGTGATATGACTGATTCTACTTTGTCTGCATGACAGACTGATTTTAAATAAGACTGCTTTTTAGCCTCACAGGCTTCAGCTTCCACAGCTTTGACTGATCGAGCCTTCTCAGCAAGTACATCCACGCTTGATTTAGGTATTTCTTGGATTATTGATTCAGGAGCATCGAGACATTTTTGCAGTAGGCCTGGGTTTTTCATTACGTTACATAGATTTCCTCAGCCACGTCATGTCCAAATTGCAGATGGTAGAATGTCACCCATATTGGGTTATGGAGATGTGAAGCTTTCTCAGTCTATGACTATTCCGCATGTTTTATATGCCCCTGAATTTCCATCTCATTTGCTCTCTGTCAAACAGTTGACTACTGATTTACGCTGTCGCATTATTTTTTACCATGGTTCATGCTCATTTCAGAACTTGCAAATTGAAAAGATGATTGGTGGCGGCTATGAGAAAGGGGCGTCAACATCCTATCGACTCCTATGGGTCTTGCTGCTACCTCCTCTACATCAGAGTCTACATTCTTCCAGTGGCATCTCAGGCTTGGTCATCCTTCAGCGCCCAAGCTCTGTTCTATCCTACCTAATCTTTCAGTCCCAGAGTCTTTTCAGTGTCAGGCTTGTCAACTTGGCAAGCACACTCGTAGTAGTTTTCCTTCGAGTCTTAGTCTTTCAAGTCAATGGTTATTTGATCTTCTCCATGTTGATGTGTGGGGGCCTAGCAGGGTTGCTAGCCGAGCTAAGTTTAGGTATTTTCTGGTCGTTGTTGATGATTACTCTCGAGTCAGTTGGATATTCCTTTTGAAGAAAATGTTTGAAGTAATTTGTATTCTCAAAAACTTGATTATTGAAATAAAAACTCAGTTTGGTTCTGTGGTTAAGTGTATTCGCACTGATAATGCTCTCGAGTTCAAATCATCTATCTTAATGACCTTTTATGCCGAAAATGGTCTCTCCTCAACTTACATGCCCTCATACTTCACAACAGAATGGAGTCGTCGAACGAAAACATAGGCAACTTCTAACAATTGCCCGTACCCTAATGCTTCATAATCATGTACCTGCATACTTGTAGGGTGATGCCATACTCATGGCTTGTTACCTAACAAATTGTTTACCTTCATCCTCTATTAAGAACAAAGTACCTATTAAACTTGTGTATCCCAATCGAAGCTTATTTCTTGTTGCACCTAAAGTGTTTGGGTGTACCTGTTTTGTTCACATTCTTGGGCCTAAACGTGATAAACTTTCTGCTCAAGCCATTAAGTGTGTGTTTGTTGGCTATCCTAGAAACCAAAAATGGTACAAGTGCTTTGACCCGGTAACTCAAAAATAGTATATCAGTGCGGATGTCACTTTTTTCGAGTCTCAGTCCTACTTTAGTCCTACTTCTGTGTCATCTGAGATGCCATGTCCTATTCCTCCTGTCCCGTTGCTATCTTTTCCTTCTCCTACTCTGACTATGAATAGGTTCCAGGACCCTCTGTTGGTCTACACTCGGCGACCGGACCCCTCTCATGGTCGACCATCAGACTCTTCTTAGGATGTGAGCTCCACTGAAGTAAGTATACCTGATGTTGATCCTTCACAGGACAGGTATAGCTGGCGTTACACCAACTGGTTGAGACAAACTAATAGCTAGACGACTAAGTCTGTTGTATGCATAAGAGAGATCAGGAATTTCACTCCTAGTGAGCATCTAATCCTTAGCAGCGGCATACTCAGGAGAGAGACCAGCAAGAAACTTTGCAACCATGGTAGGTTCAAAGTGTGACTTATAACAAGATTTGCACGGAGGGCACAAGAATTTCAGATGTTCATAGGTAGCTTTAACTGTTGCAAAGTATTGTGATAAATCACGATTTCCCTATTGGAGGTTGTGCAATTCTTCTTCAACTTGAAGGATTTTACTTACATTTTTATCTTGTGAATATGTCTGCCTAAGAAATTCCCACATTTCCTTCGCAGTAGTATATTAAGTAATAGTAGAAGCAATTTGTGGTTGAACACTGTTTATAATCCAAGACATAACCATGTTGTCATCCTCTTCCCAGGTCATGTACTTCCCTGACTTGTCAATAGGTTCATCCTCTTCAATTATGTGCCTCTTTCGATGTCCTTTGACTGACAACATAAAGGACCTCGACCACAGTTCATAGTTGTGTCCATCTAATTTAACAGTAGATCCATAGGAGAAGGGGATTTCCAGCTCCTTTATGGTCATTGCCACCCTCTGATTTGTTGTTCTCAACCATAATGAACCACAGCAGGAATTAAGAACAAGAATACCACGATAAAATTGTGCAGCAACTAGGGCACACAAAAAAAATCAGTCTTATTTAAAATCAGTCAGTCATGCAGACAAAGTAGAATCAGTCATATCACGTGCACAACAATAATCCATAGAAAATAACTATGCTTTCCTTCACGCAGACTTCAGGAAACAAAACACTAGACGTGCACAATCCTCCTTCACGCAGATTTCGGCAAACTCAGTTACAGAACAGCAAACATGCACAAACTTCCTTCACGCACACTTCACCAGACTACATACCTTCAACTTTATCACCACCATGACATGCCTTCAACTTCATAATTGTACCACAGAAATAATTACTAGAGATAGAGAACATCAAACCCTAGTGTCCACAGCATAAGTTTCTGAAGAAGTCACGAGATCAGAGAAAGAAGAAGTCTGCCTTTGGCTACAACCATCACGAGATCAAGAAAAGAAGTCTGCCTTTGACTGCAACGACTGCCTTTGACTGCAACCATCACTCCAACTTTGAAAAATGTGTCTTCATATCTCCAACGATCTTCAGACCTTGCAACAACCAGATCTAGGGCATCTAATCACCACTAATCATGTCATGGCAGTGATTAGATCACTGATCTCCCATACGATACAGCCCCTTAGGGCAAACTGCTACCCACGGCAGATCATGGCAGAATAAAGAGATGATGAGGAAGAGGAACAGAGGAGGGCAGGAGAGGGGAAGGCAACCTACAACTGGAGTCAAACAGGTCCATAGGGAACTCTCTCTGATACCATGTTACACGATGGAGGAAGGAAGGAACGAGAGAGAGAGAGAGAGAGAGAGAGAGAGACGGAAAAAAAGAGATCCTTCTTCATATCGTGCCCTAATCTCTACTTAAAGAGAGATTAAGGCACGGCTGTGGCTGTTACATAAGTAAGACATCTAAAATTGTAAAATGACAAAAGGGGACTCTAAAATTTTAAATAGTCATAAAACTACCATACTTAAAAATAAACTTTTTGATTTCAACATATGTTATATATATATATATATGTATGATGTGTCAATATCATGATGGATGGATGATGTTATGCATATGACATGGTACCATGACATTTCGTGTTACGATCACATGCTAGGAGTATGTTATGTATATGTAATATGTATGATGTATCTGAACTTACTATTATATGATATGAATATATGAATGAAGCATATGATTTGACATGAGATGTATGATTTGCATTAATACTATGATGGATGGTGACAATGGATGACATGGAATGGCCATCACCACATGTGGCATGCTAACCTATATGTTACATGATGACAATGCATGATGACATTAGACCTAGACACATGCTATTGTTAATATCTAACTAAAATGCTATATATATGAGATGAGATGATAGGATACGATCTATGTTAGGATCTTATTTAGTTAGTAAGGTGATCCTAATGATTAAGACAGGAAAATGGGTAGAATTCCAGCTTGATTGGGTAGGCCCTAGGGTGTTTCGACATGGAGGCCATATTAGCCACTAGTGGGGCCCAAACGTAGGTGGCACCTACCATTAGATATTAAGGTCAAAACCCTAATTAAATATTATTAATTCTCCTAAATCAATTAAAATTATTTTCCTAAATGGAATTAGTAAAATCTATCTAAACCAGCCAGCCTCAACTCTCCTATTAATTATGCTGACTTTTCTAGAAAGTCGGAATTTCCATTGGGGCTAGGCATCAGCTTGGTCCGAGCTGGCTCAAGGCTTGATAAAGCCCGACTTGGGTAGGCCCAAAGCCCTTGTTTGCAAATGAAGCTTGGCTACTTAATTATCAGGTGGGGCTCGACTGTCAACTTCATGCTGGTCAGATACCCAGTCTGATGCCCACCCTTATTCAAAACCAACAACATTTTCTTTTCTAATTTCTCAAAAACTCTCGGCAACCCATTGAAGTTTCTGTTTTATGAGAGAGAGCATACTTATCAAAGATGGATGATAGTTGTAAAAGGGAGCCGGCTGCTGCATCTCGTTGAGGAAGAGAGAGAGAAAGAACAAAGTAAAAAAAATCCAGAGATAGATGGTTTAAAGGTGCATATTGGGCCAAGTCGTGGCCTTGATGTGCTGCCCATGGGTCGAATAGCTAGCCCACGCTCGGTCAGATGCCCACCCTTAGTTTCGACTTGCTAAAATTTCTTTCTCATGAAATCAAATACTCAATTGATTTAGTTTTCCCATATCCAAAACCCTGGCAAGTAAATCCTATCTAGACCATGCTAGATGTCATCTAGAAGGAAGCTCTGGTAGATGCACAACTAAGGCAGCTCCTTGAGTATTAGTAAAAGAAAAATAAAAACTAATCAAAATAATCTTGGCTAATGTACAAGATGCATGCAAGCTTAACTAAAATGCAAGTGCAAGTGCAACCAAACACCACACGACCCCATTGAGATACTTTTCTAAAAGCACAAACCTATTGTTTTCGAAACATTACTTATCTAAACTAGAATTTGGAACATAACAAATGTGGAAAATTTCTCCTACAGAAATGTGTAGACTTGCCAAACCAGATGTCACCAGCCATGGAGGATGGCCAGAATACGTTGGAAATGCTGGCCACATGCAAACTTCGTAATGAAACCCACTACATTATATACACTACTATGAGCATGCTTATTAAGATTTATAGTGTGCAAAGTATTAACTAATAAAAATGCCTGCATTGGATTAGACTCATGATTAACTCAACTAATGCTTCCTGAAATTCATGCCATAATTGTAAACTGAACATAAAAAAATTTAAACAGCCAAGATGCCTACCAGCAAACTTTACCTGGTTTCACATTGAGATCTAAAATCTAACCCCTATGCGATAACTCCAGAGCAATACAATTATAAATCAATCATTAATTTCATATTTATATGCTGGAGGATAAGACTTATAACAAAGACTACAAATCATGAAGTAGAACCACCAAACTCGAAAGAAAATCTATACTACAGACAACATGTCCAGCCGCCAACTATGCTATGTGCTGGTAATGACCTTAAGCAACAAAATAAGATAAAATGAACACAAATAAAATCAGCAAACAGAACCTATTCAGGCTTAAACTCAATGAGAATAGCACCTAGGCCACCTCTAGACAAAGCAGGACACCATCAAAACCAAATCTCAACAGAAAATTAATGTAAGAAGTGGAGAGTTAGCAGATTAGCCGCTGACTACTCTTTCTTTTAATTAGTTATTAGTGAATACATGTAATATACATCAAAACATATATTTGTACGCCATCATATACATATGTTATTATTACAACCCTGCCCACTCCCACACTAGGCTCGAGCTTCCAGTCTGACAGATCCGAACCGACCTAATAGCAGCTTCGGTTCCTTCCCTAGAACTAGAGCACTTATCCACTTAGCCGGCTTCACACTCCACCCTTCCTTCAGACACATCTGCGCATGTGAGACACTAGGTTTGAATATACAATGTTTACACCTCCGAAATTTGAGGGAAGGTTTGACTAAATTTATTCTATACTTTCCTTGCTAAACAGTCATATGGTATAGACACCATTAGTAAGCAGATGAAGCTCAGAGCACAAATTAAAGGGAAAACGTGATCTGAATCAGCATTGATAAGGAAAGGAATAATTAGCACAAGGAAGGATAATTGCTTATCCAATAAATGGAACACCTTTTTCCCCTTTTTCTATTTTTGGGCATCACATTAGTCTGAGTTTGTTGTCCAGTTTGGCTGATTTGATTCAGTGCTGATTTTCAGTAGCTTGAATGCTGGTTATAAAAAGCTTTTCAGCAAAATGGATGTACCAATGGATTTTCAGCAGTTCTTGGTGCTGATTATGAAAGAAAATCCTACTCTTCGGGCGCCAAATGGTGTATATGTCAGACATTAAAAACAGATGTGAATAGATTGAAGTGTGAAGAGAGACTGCAAAAAACAGCATTGAATGCAAGAGGCTCAAACTCAGACTAGAACAGGTAAAAAACTGAAACGGATAGATGAAATCTATATGTCACATAGGTACGGGTATGGGTGCAGGTACGGGTGCCGGTGCGAGTACGGGTACAAATCATTTACAAAAAACTTAGGTACGGGGGTACGGCCGTACACACACATGTATATATGTCAAGATTTTTACAGAATCACTGAATCAGTCACTATTAGCCACCCTTTTGTTTTGAAAGTCAAAACAAAGGCATTATCTAATTCCACAGGAACAACATGAATTTACAGTGAAAACTCACTAAACATCCCCAAAGTCCCAAACAGTGACGATTTTTACAGAATAACTTTGGCAAAATTTCCCCAAAATTGAACACGCTGTAAATAACGCACAAAAGGAAACAAAATTTCTATTGAACATGCTGTAAATAACACGCATAAAAGAACCGCCTCAACCAATGAGAAAACAAGCAATACCAGAATGTCATATGCATATGAGAACAAATCTTATACAGGAAAAAGCAGGAACGGAAGCGGCGTTTATAGCATCTCCAAGACAGATGAGGAAATGACGAAAAACTGAACTACGTGCTTTAAGAAGTGAAGATCTCACCGGTGGAAATGACGTTTGCCGGCACTAGACAAATGGAAAGAAGAGCGCATTGATAGAAAATAGAAGAAATCGGCAAACGGAAGCAAATACCGTCCGACGTCGCCGCCGTTCGTCCACCCAACTAGATGGTCGCTGCCGTTCGTCCACCCAAGTCGCCGGTCGCCGTACGTTGTCGTCGGTCGCCACCGTTCGTCCACCCAAGTCGCTGGTCGCCCCAGATGCTTCCTCTCGTTCGTGAAATGGGTAGAAGGAAGAAGATGTCGAGGGGTTTAGGGTTTTCTTCGACCAATTTAACGTTAGGTAATTTTTAAAAGTTAAGAACTTAAAATCGTTAAAATAAAAAATGGACATCTTTGGACTCGGTCAAAGTTGACCGAGTCCAAAAGTGCACCGATTTGAACCTGGGTACGTTGACCGTACCCGGTACGCGTTGACCGAATTATTGGCGTACCCATGGGCGTACCGGTACCGTACCCGTACCGTGCGGGTACCGTGTGACATAGTTTGAGATCCACTCTGCTTATAGTGATTTATGAATATTTGAATTATTTTTTAAGTTCATACTAACAAGTCTTTAAAGAATATGATTGATATAAGATTGTCAAATATGTGTTTGTGGTGTATGATGATTATTAGGTGTTATGACCCAATGTTATATGTATTGCACGATATAGACACGTAACATACAATATCACCTATATAATATGCTTATGATACATATCTTTCTTGTGTATCCTCTGTGTATCGACCATATCATATGACATGTGTCGTATAGGTCGGCATGCATCTTAGTTGTATGGGATATATTGTACGATATGACCAACACACCTAGGATACACACGAAAGATGTGTATAATATGCATATTGTATAGGTCATATTGACCTATATGACATGCATCAGACAATATGGCCGATACTCCCAGTACTATATGATGTGGTGCTAAGTTGAAAAAGGGTCTGACACCCTTTATTTTGACTTCCCTTCTAAAACCACCTCTCCCCTTCATTTCCAACACTGCTAAGAGCTTCAGGAGAAGGTTTTGCCAGTTTTTTATGAAATCACCAATAAATTGATTTGATGGAGAAACTGCTGGTTTGAAAGGATATTTGCTCGTGAGAGACCTATTTGTGCTTGGAAAAAGAGGGCTTTTGCATTTCTTATTAATCATAAACATATTTTCAATTCTAATTTGATGGTGTTGTGACATAACATAAAACACTATAAACTTTATACATATTAAGTTATTCTTAATCTATTGTTGACATGTTATGACATGAATAATGAGTCATCAATGTTCATTACGTAGAATGAGCTTTTTTTTACATAGAACATATTTTTCATTATTTCCTGATTATTTCCGAATTTTTCTCCATTTTTTTATTATTTTATTAATTAAAAATTTATGACATGTTTACAATACATCATGATACGTTACAATACAACATATAGGTTGGCCAAACCGATACATGATATGATATGCTGCATACGCCTTTTACAACATTGAACGACATGATTAGGTACATTAGGACTTCAAGAAATGTTATTTTTAGTGAAAAAAATTCTTGCTTTGATATTTCACTAGTTCCCATCAAGATTGTGTTCATGCTAGTGAAGTTTACTTCCATGCACGAATGCGGACTTGTTTGTTGGCACTGCAAGGTATTATGAGGAAGACTGTGGACAGATGCCACCTTCACAGCTTGAGTAATGCTATTGATGCATATCATGATCAAGGCAACATTCACATCCCTAAGGAAATTTAGAAATTCATAGGCAAGGTGTATGTGAGAAGAGGAACAAAGCCACAAAGTATGCTCAGCACCAGCACTAAGTCAGAAAACCAACCAAGAGTGAGACAAAATGAGAGACAAATATCCAATTTGTAGACGAATTTTTTGACATGGATTTTCAATTAATTTTATGACAGGTTGGAAACCAAGACAAGCTTATAAATTTTCATTAGGCCAACAAATCCACAAGTGGGTTGACGCAGTACATGAAAAAATTGAAGTATTGCAATGAGTGCTAAAAATGGGAGGTTCTAGCAAGCCCCTTCAACAAAAGTGTTGTTAGATCCCAATGGATTTACAAAAGAAAATACTGGCTTGATTGTAGCATTGGAAGGTATAAAGCGAGACTTATGGCAAAGAGGTTTACTCGAGAAAGCATATGGACAAAATTATGACCAGAATTTTAGTTTGGTGATTACAAGCGATAATACATGAGGTGAAATGAAAGATCCCTGAGCAAAAGATTTTAAATGAAAGACTTAGGAGATTTGAGATATTTTGTTATAGTTGGATTAGAAGTAATGATGGTTTGACCTTGAATCAACACAAATACACACTCAACTAGTTAAGATAGAAATGAAGGAGCTATTGGCTACCCCAAGCGTGTTACATCAAATGTTGAGTATTTGAGATGGAGACTTGTATAATTATCCAAAAAAATGCCGCAACATTGTTGAGATGCTTCAGTACTTTAGCTGTACTAGGTCATACATTGTTTGCTATGTGAATCAAGTATCCCAATTTATGCAACAGCTACTACATTCAAGAACAATGGATACAAGAGAATTTTAAGGCATTTGAAACATACTATGAGGATGGACTTTGATATCAAAGGAATAAGACATTTAAAGGAGTTCAAGAAGTAATTGCCTATACATATGCAGATTAGGTAGGATTCTGATGAAAGAGCTATCTCAGGATATTTCATATTCTTCAAAATTTGTTGTCTTATAGAAGAAACCGAAAAATTTGTGGCTAGGTCAAGCACAGAGGCTGAATGCAAGTCCACGGCTACAATCACAACTAAGGCAACAAGGAATTGACACTTGTAATCGTGCCAGCAGATTCCAAAGTCACCCTTATTACATGATATTCAAAGTGCACTAAATATATGTATCAATACAATTCACCACAATAGGATCAAACACATTGAGATAGATCAACATTACACATAAGGATGAAGATAGAAATGAACTACTTTATACATGTGACTATATATAAAACACTAAGTGTCGCATTTTATTAGTCTATATATTTTCTATTTCTTTTGTTTTTGTTGGGAGTACCCCACTTATAGCGCCTAGTGCAACCTAGGTGTTCCTAGGCTCTAGTAGTGTCACAAAATCACAAGATTTTCGAAAGTCACACAATATTTATAAGAAAATTATAAAACAAAAAAACAGGAAAAATCGAAAGATTTTCAGATTTTATTGCGATTTTTTAGTATTTTTCATTTTTAGAAATTTTTAATGTTTTTTTACAATTTTTTATTTTTTTTAAAATTGTCAAGATTTTCTCGAGAAGAAAAAAACTTTGCTGAAAATACGCGAGAGAAACCTCACTAATATTTTCCCAAAAATGATATTTTGACAATGGGCTCTAGGCTCTCTACTCATTGATATTTTTAAAAATATAACATAAGCACGATTGAATGCTACGAAGAACACATACACCTGCACCAGTACCCAATGCAAGTGCAACATTGTTGCAGAAACTGCCCTAAAAGCTAGTCACACAGGTCCGCCAAAAATGGCGGTGCACCCGAGTCAACTCGGGTGTGGGTGCAGCCCAACATGGCACCTAACTTGATCGGGTGCAGCTAACCGCACCCGCTCTTTTTTTCCTTTTTTTCTTCTCCTGCCTTTTCTCTCTTCATTTTTCCATCTTTTCTCCCTCCTCCACCCATTTAATTTAATAAAACTTATAATTTTGTATGACATTAAGAAAACCTTGATAAAAAATTTAAAAATATAGACAAAATTACCTATATAACAGATTATATATATATATATGTGTGTGTGTGTGTGTGTGTCGCTGCAACCGCACCTAAATTTTTTTTTTTTGGAACTTGCCACATCGCGCACCCACACCTGGACCCCACACCCATGTGACATAGCTTAAAAGAATCTTTGTTACATGGCTCACCAGTTTCATCACTTCATGTTGGACAAATGAGAGTCAGTCAAACTTGAGATGGGTTGGCCTTAAGGACATGATCTACCAGAATCTTTAGTAGGTATGGCCATCTAGGTTTACCATTGAATGAATTTGATCTGACACAACAATCAAGAAGAACAATTTAGGCTGCATCATAGACCAGGTGCACAGAATATCCTAGATAGGTCACCATGCCTTGATGGGGCCTCCAACTGGAACAATGATATGCCATCAACAGTAGAGTAACCTTTTTATTTATGTATATCTCCCTGCAGGCTGTTCATGTCCTATTTGTTTAGATGTCCTGCTGGATTTACTATCCAATCTAGAATATTCATTATCCAGACTGAAGCTCGTCAATAGACCTATATTAAATAACACCAACATGACACATAGGAGTATGCATTCATCCAATGAAACTGGGGCCATAACGAGATGACGATAAAAATGCAGATAAAACTTACCTTGCATCTCACATCTTGCGGTGCTCTCTCTTGCATTCCTCTCTTGTTTTTCTCACTCCCTCTTCTCTCTCTATCAACCTCTTGGAACAGCCCGGTACCCTTTTCAAAAGGATGACTCCTTTTAAAAAGGGGTGTTAGAAAGGAAAGGGTATTGCTGTATTGGTATATTTTATAGACCCTTTTTAGAAGGACAACAGAAAGTGTCTTGAAAAAACCATACCTGGACGCCATATCATTGTGTTAAAACAATTAAAAAACAGTTAAATAACTAAATTTAAGTAACTAGTGTTAATTAATTATATAAAAATTTGTATTTATATATATATATATATATATATATATATACACACACACACTCTCTCAGCACAGCCACACCCAAATGTTTTTTTAAAAATTGCTGCACCCACAGCCGCACTCGACGCAGCTGTGTGACATAGGCATACTTCTATAAACGTATGACTTCCTAAGGGGAAATGATTCTCCAAATTTCATCTCTAATGATGTAATTTTGTTTCATGGAAGAGAAAGTACATTGACATCTTGTAGGACACACTAATACGAAGATCAACTGTAGCAAATAATGAAGCAACTAAAAAATGTAAACTATGGTGGGTTGAACATGCTTAACACGTTTTAGCTCAAACTTATGTAATGCTGGGAGCATAGCCTAGAAATTTTGTCCATGTTATGCACACATCAACATACTACGTCAAAGAAACTCTGGGCTCTACTACTTTCAGTTTTTGAAACTTAGATGATGTGAGAATGGTTTGTAGGAAGGCACAAGTAACATATTACATGAGTGTGCTTTTGCGCTATGCATGAGACTCTGAAGATGCACGTATATATCTGCTTCAGTCTTTCATATTTTCATTACTACGACAGTCTAACGTTTCCCAATTACCTCATCTCCTGGTGCACAAAGAGCAAGTGTAGCTTGCACGATGCCTTGTTTGGCTCCATTGCTGATCAGAATCTCATCCGGAGAATAAGAGATCCCATTCTCCTCTGTAACATGAACAAGGAAAGCAAGAAGAAAAACATCCAATTATAAAGCAGGTTGCCGAAGAGGCAGAATACAAGCCTTGAATTTCAGTTCATCGAACACAGACAGACTAAAACCAACCCTTGAGCTTATTGCAAATTGCCATCCGAAGCTCCATCGTACCAGCATTTGGAGTATACCTAGTGAAGCCTTCACGAATAGCCTGAATTCCGGCCTACCCATTTGGCAACTAAACATCAAAACTTAAACCTCGAACCGCGTGCAGATATAGCCAGTAACAGACAGCATAGATAAGCTGAAAAGTAAAAACAGATCGAGAATATACTTCTGCTATCGGTCGGGGTGTGTCGAAATCAGGTTCTCCAGCAGCTAACCGAATAACCGGCACTCCTGCCCGTATGAGGGCAGCTGCTTGGTCGGTTATAACTATCGTTTTCGAAGGCTTTACTGCATTGACCCTCGGGCTCAAGGTGTCGAACTGTACCGAGTCGGTGGAGCTGGTGCGATCTGCTCTTATGAATGCTGCCAGTCGGTCTGGCTCTGGTTTTCTTTCAATCCATCTTATTAAAGAAAAGAACAAAAGGGAAACGTAAGATTAGGAGATAGATCTAAGAAACGCAGCAGAGAAACCAATATATGGATCTTCAAAGATACTGTGCTTAACATGTAATAACTGTTCGAATGGAATACCTCGAGTTTATCCCACAGGAAGAAGAAGAAGAGGAAGAAGACTACTATTTCTACTTCTATTTCTCCCGCTTAAATTTTTCTCAAGGTTACACAAGAAAGGATTGCATCTGTATCAGTAGACTACCATTAATTTTAAGATTACCAAGACAATATATTCTTAAATTCAACAATTTTTTGGGTACTCGGCGATAGAAAGAAAAGAGAGACATTTTAAAAAAAAAAAAATCCAAGAAAACCGGAAACTCGCCTAGGAGAGAAAGTGCAGAAATGGGAGCGCCACGACAATGGAGAACACGAAGAACCTTTCCCGGCCTTCATATTCTGAGAAGAGAAAGAAGAAGACGAAGAAGGACAGAAAAGAGATTTGGGATAAGAGGAGGACGAAGGGTAGCAAGATGCACAGAGCGAGAGGGATGCCTCCATGGCGAAACTGCAGATTCACCACCCACCACGAGAGAGAGTCAGAAGAACTGGAACAGCAATTTCCACGGGAAAAGGAGTTGGTGGGAGACGAAAAAAAGGGAGAAGCCCAAAGCGGCAGTTGGTAGACCTTGGAGGGTTGGTAGAACTTGGTAGGTGGCCACAGCCAGCCCTCTACCGAGAGAGGAGGAGAAGGAGGGTACATGCGCGAACCGGGGTCTCCATGAGTGCTATGTGCATAAACCCCGCATCGCCGTCCACCAAATCGAATCGGTATCGCTCCAAACCGATTCAGCGGGGTTGTTGAAGGGTGTAAATTCTCCTCTCTCGGTAGAGGGCTGGCTGTGGCCACCTACCAAGCCTTATACAAACGTAAGCCAAGCTGCAAATAACATTAGTAGATCCACCAGCGGGAAAGAGAACAGCCTCTTTCGAGTTTAGTAAAGCAAGGGTGTGTTCTGGATACGTAGACCCATCCTCTTGGGAAGCGAGTTGTATACACCTCATGGTACACAAAAATTTCATGTATGTGATGATGCCACGTGGTGACCAAATGTTTTGGGATTCGATAAAACATAAACTAAATGATTATGTCAGCTTATATATATAGGTCGCTATGACCAATATACCTATACACCTCATCGTATACGATAATTTCATGTGCAGGTATGTGATGATGCCACATGGTGACCAAATGTTTTGGGATTCGATAAAGCACAAATTGAATGATTGTATCAGTTTGTATATGCAAGTTGTTATGACTAATAAAGTGTATCGTTTTTTTTGTCTCGTTCATGTCGTTTACTGCTACTCATTATCTTTATCTCATACTTATGTTATTATCTCATACCCATTATCTCACATCTACCATTACCTCATACCCATATCTCAGTCAAGGGGTATAAGATAATGGCATGAGTATAACGATAGAGGTATGAGCCAGGTTAAAAATGTTCATTGTGCATGTTCAATATTAAGGCATTGAAGTAAACATGTGTATTAGTAAGAGGGTCCACTTCCCGGTGTACGCTCGTTGTGTACACAAGATGGCGCACAGAACTCATCCTCTTGTATAAGGATTCAGTGTGAAGGTTGAGTTGTGAGCACTTTCCTGTCACTGCATGTGTTGGGTTCAAAAATTATGTTCCAATATTGTCTCAATAAAAAACAAAAAGAATTTATGGCTTTGACCTAAATGCTCTTTAGTGCATGGACTCAATTAAAAACAATAATTTATTGTCTTGGTCTAAATGCTTTTTTAGTGCACGGACGTAGATAGCATGTATTTTTTTTATATCTTGCCCTCTAGCTTGTTATGAAAAACTTAGGTTGGAGAAAACTTTGTTGTCAAGTATAACATAAAGAAGGTTGAAAGAAAGAAAGAAAGAACAGATGCAAAGCTCATGGATGAGAAATAAAACGAGAGGAGCAAGGAAGACATGAGTATATATGGTTAGAGCAGTTCCTAGAGGTCTTCCCCCATCACTTAGATGATAATGGTTTTGAGATAGTAGCATTGTCAACAACTCATCAGATCAACGGCCACCTAATACATGCATTGGTTGAGAAGTAGGGCCCGTACATGTCAACATTTTGGTTTCCTTTTGGAGAGATGACACCTCTCATGAATGAGTTCACCTATATATTGGGTCTATTAGAAACAGACAACACAAGAATGCAATCAATCATCAGTTCATTCCCAACACCAAAACCATCCACTAGAAAGACTTATTGTACAAACTCATGAGCATCGGGAGTTGGGACCTCAAGAAGGAAAGTGATCGCCATTTCCTCAGTTTGACGGACTTTCATGCACATTTTGGAAGCTCAGCATAGGAGATGAGGACTCGATCATCCAAACTCAGCAAGGAAGACATGAGTATATATCATTCCTGGGTCATGGTTGATCATTTTGTTTGGCATTCAATATTTTCATAATGTCAATACGTTCTACATGTTCCGAATTTTTTTGTTAATGGATGGACATTTGAAGAGATGAATGAGTGCTTCTACACTCTATAAAGCTCAAGCAAATCTCACACAAGAAGGAAACATACAACCAACATGCATGACACGATCCCGCACACTATTGGGCAAGTAGTTAGTGATGAAGGTCTTTGCGGTTTGCATACTCACACATATGCTATTGCTCATATGTAATTGAAAATATAATAATGGTTGCACATGGTTGCATGCACTATCTGTTGGATAGTGGCCATTGAGCCTTATCCGAATATCACTAGATTTTAATCTAAAAGTGCTCCTAAAATATCTCATAACAAATCTCCCACGTAACTGCAGCTAGGGTTTGGAGAAAACCTAAAGGGCTGGGCTTTAAATTCCTAGCAAGTTTTTTTCTTGAATGTCAATGAAAAACGAGCCGTGAGCAGCCCTTTGGAAGAAAACCCCAAAATCTAACATCCTCTTCTTTTCTCCTCCCTTGCACTTGATCTGTTTGGCTCTACAGGGGACCATCACAACTGGTTAAAGAAGTTACTGTGCAGGCGACTACGTGCATCCTCCGCTGCAACTACACTTGTTCCAACAGTGGTATCAGAGCCTCGTTGGGAAATTATCGTCTAAAACAGAAATGACATCAAGAGTGGGAGCTTCTGAATTAGCTAAGACTGAAAAACTCAATGGGACAAATTTTCATGCATAGAAGCGTAGAATAATGTTGGCCTTGACCTTAGAAAGACTAGTTTATGTGATCAACGAGCCTTTTCCAATTTTAAGAGACAAACACACAGATGAAGAGAAAAAGACATATGTGTCATTTAATACAACACCATGACTGCCATGCACATCCAGTTACTGCAAGAACAGTACAATTCATATAAGATGAAAGAATCAGACAATGTAATGGACCATGTTAATAAGATGTTGGTCATGGCTAAAGATTTAGCCGTGGTAGGGAATGTCATATCTGACAATATGCAGATAAGCACAATTCTGAACAGCCTACCTCCTTCTTGGGATATGGCAGTTACTGCTTTAAGTGTTCAATTTGATACTCTTACTTTAGAGAAGCTTCCTATACAGTTAGCTCTACAGCAACAACGTTTGACTAAGAGAAATAAAGCAGAGTTAATGACAGTCCAGGAAAAACCTGCTGGTAGTCATATGCCTGTAAAACCAAAACAATTTAAAAATCGAAATGATGGCAAGTTCAAGGGCAATTATGCAAGTATTAAGAAATCTCAAGGAACTGTAGTGAAATGCTACAGATGCGAGAAGCCTGGACATATAAAGAAGAATTGCAGGACAAAATTCCCGAGTAAGAAAGACAACAATGGTCGGGGCAACTACAACAGAAGGAAGCCTCAAGGGGACTCTGACAAAGAAGTTATCTGTGTCGTGTCAGAATATCTGTTTGCAGATAGAGATCTAACTGGATGGTGGGTTGATTCAGGAGCTACTCGTCACATTGCAAAGACGAAAGAAAGAGTGATCCACATGGAAAATCTGAGTCCGGGAACCCACAAAGTCTATATGGAAAACAACTCTTATTGTGATGTCATGGGAATTGGGGCATATCGTCTAAATGTTGGGGGTACAAGTGTTGTACTTAACGAGTTTTGTATGTCCCCTCCATGAGGAGGAATCTAGTGTCTGTTCCCGCACTAACTAGAAAAGGTTTTGAAGTACGTTTTATTCCAGGAAAAGTAACAGTGGGAAAACATGGAAGGTCCATGTTTGGTGAAAAATTTGTAAAAGAACATGGAAATGTTCAAACTGAATGACATGAATGAAGCTTCAAGTTCTGCTTATTTCGACTGTGCAATGAGTGTGAATGTAAACTTATGGCATGAAAGATTAAGCCATATAAGCATCAAAAAGATGCAGACTCTAGCACAACAAGGTTTAATACCTGACATAAATATAAATGATTTTGCGAAATGCGAGTCATGTGTATATGGAAAAATGACAAGGAAACAATTTCCGACTGAAGTAATTTGGGCCACTGAATTATTAGAGATAATTCATACAGATATCTGTGGACCTTTCAGGATCCAAACTCATAGTGGCAAGTTATATTTCATAACTTTTATTGACGACTTCTCAAGATTTGGTTACATATACTTAATCAGATATAAATCTGAAGCACTTGAGAAATTCAAGGAATACAAATCTGAAGTCGAGAGACAACTTGGAAGGAATATAAAAATCATAAGGTCTGATCGAGGAGGAGAATACACTTCTAGTGAATTCCTCGAATACTGCAAAGACATTGGAATTAATAGGCAAAAGATAATGCCTAGGACACCACAACAAAATGGTGTGGCTGAGAGGTGTAACAGAACCCTCTTGAACATGGTGAGATCCATGTTGACAGGAGCACAATTACCAAAAGTTTTTTGGGGAGAAGCTGTGTTAACAGCTATGTATACAATAAACCGAGTGCCCTGCAAAGCAGTCCCAACCACTTCTTATGAAAGATGGACTGGTGTAAAACCAGATCTGAGATATTTAAGGAGATGGGGATCTGTAGCACACGTAAAAATTCTAGATCCAAAACTGGATAAACTAGATAATAGATCAGTAAGATGTATATTAATTGGATACCCAAAAGGATCCAAGGGCTACAGATTATATCATTCATCTAAGGGACTTATAGAAAGCAGAGATGTAGAGTTCATAGAAGAACTCAACAATAAAGATTATGATCCAGTAGAATATCGAAATGATACACTGGATGATCTGATTTATTCAGATGAACAGTCTGGTAATGAACCGACTGGAGGTCAGTCTGGAAATGAACCGACTAGAGTTTAGTTTGGTAGTGAACCAACTGAGCAAGAATCGTCTGAGGAACAGTCAGGAAATGAACCGACTGAAGATCAGTTAGGCAATGAACCAACTGATATGAATACCTCGTCATCTCAGACGTTATCTGGTCATAAAAGGCCTAGAGCTCCTCCCTCATATTTAAATGATTATTATGTATATTTTGGCATAGGAGCTATGCTATTTAGCAGATATTGATGAAATGTCTGACAATCTGACATATGATGAAGCAGTAAGCTCGCACGAATCGTCGGATTGGGTGAATGCTATGGATGAAGAAATTGAATCCATAGAAAAGAATAAAGTCTGAGAATTAGTAGATCTTCCTAATGACAAAAAACCCATTGGATGTAAATGAGTGCTAAGGAAGAAGTATAAAGTTGATTGATCAGTTGAAAAATTCAAAGCCAGACTAGTGGCGAAAGGTTTTTCCCAAAAGGAAGGAATTGATTACTCAGAGACCTATTCGCCGGTTGCAAAGTTCGCATCTATCAGAATAATTTTGGCTATCGCGGCATTCTATGACTTGGATATTTGTCAGATGGATGTGAAGACTGCTTTTCTGAATGGTGAGTTGAAAGAAACTATATATATGACTCAACCGCAGGGATATGTCATCAAGGAAAAAGAAGACAAAGTGTACAAGTTGAATAAATCGTTGTATGAACTGAAACAGTCTTCGAGACAGTGGTATTTTGCTTTTCACAAAGCAATTACAAAACTTGGGTTTGTAACAAACCAACTAGACTACTGTGTGTACGTTTGGAAAAGTGAGAGTCTTTTTTGTATTCTATCATTATATATTGATGACATATTATTAACAGGAAATGATAACAACATGATATACAAAACGAAGACTTGGCTAAACAAAAACTTCGAAATGAAGGACTTGGGTGAAACATCCTATATATTAGGAATAAAAATCACTCGAGATAGAAACTCAAGAATCCTGAGTTTAAGCCAAGAACGATATATTGATTATATCTTGAAGAAATTTCGTATGTTAGATTGCAAACCAATTGGGACTCCTATAGCTAAAGGAGCAAACTTAAGCAGGAGTGATTGTCCTAGTGAAGGACAACAAAAATTAAATGTCCCATATGCACAAGCAGTTGGTAGTCTGATGTATTTAATGCTTTGTACCAGACCAGACATAAGTTTTCCTATCGGTCTGGTAAGTCGTTATCAAAGTAATCCTGGGTGGCCTCATTGGCAAGCAGTCAAAAAAAATTTTCGGTATATTAAAGGAACAAAAGGACTGAAATTGTCTTATCAAGCAGATGAACTAACTTTAGTTGGCTATTCTGATGCAGATTTTGCAGGCTGTAAAGATGATAGTAAATCCACTTCAGGGTATGTTTTTCTCTTTGGAGGTGGGGCGATAGCCTGGTCCTGTAAGAAACAGGGATGCGTTGCTCAGCACACATAGGAAGCTGAATATGTAGCATGCAATGTTGCAACTACTTTTGCTGTCTGGATAAATCGGTTCTTGAAAGACTTGAAATTAGATCTTGCTCATGAACCAGTCCAACTGTACTATGATAATCAGGTGGCAATATCTCTTATGAAAAACAGAGCTGTTAGCTCAAAGAGTAAACATATAATGGTGAAATACCATTATGTTCATGAAATGATCGAGAAAAATGAAATCTCAGTTGAATATTTGCCTACAAATGATATGGTGGCTGATTCCTTAACCAAGGAAATATCTGAAGACCTGTTTTCAAAACATGTAGCTCATATGGGGCTGAGATATATTTGAAAGGTTGCGAAGGAAAAACCATTGAATGGAAAACCTCGCTGTAAACCTTGAAAAAGGTTTAGGTTACGTTGGATAAGCCAATTAAGGAAAACCACGTAACAAATTGAATAAAAGAAAACCCACATATAGTGGAAGAAAACTGGCAGTCTCATGGCCAAGTGAGAGATGTTGGATAGTGGCCATTGAGCATTATCCGAATATTTTGCAGTTACTAGATTTTAATCTAAAAGTGCTCCCAAAATATCTCCTAACAAATCTCCCACGTAACTGCAACTAGGGTTTGGAGAAAACCTAAAGGGCTGGGCTTTAAATTCCTAGCAAGTTTTTTTCTTGAATGTCAATGAAAAACGAGCCGTGAGCAGCCCTTTGGAAGAAAACCCCAAAATCTAACATCCTCTTCTTTTCTCCTCCCTTGAACTTGATCTGTTTGGCTCTACAGGAGACCATCACAACTGGTTAAAGAAGTTACTGTGCAGGCGACTACGTGCATCCTCCGCTGCAACTACACTTGTTCCAACACTATCGTGCAGGTTCTATGTGATACTTTGTCACATAATATCACTCATACTATAATCTGTCTAGTGTTGCACATTGCATCCCACTCTATCTTCAACTATCATGCTTAACATTGGTCGCACACAATCCTATGTCGTGCACTGCATCGCACTTTTCTTAGATACATATCATGTTATAGGTTAGTGTGTGCAATCTTAACAATTGAATCTCATACAATACAAATTGCACGATTCCCATCCTTTCTTCATCATGTAAAAGCAACAATGAACAATCAAAGTCGACAGTGGAAGAAATGAATATGACAAAGAGAACCAGTGTTTCTTGCTTGCAATCAAATGCTTACAAGAAAACAAATTGCCCAGCTATGTTTTTCATAAATTGATGAACAATAATACTTCATATGAAGGTGTATGAACCTATGTTCCTATGGTATGAATGTTGTTCGATGACAAGTACGATGTTTACATATTTTACAAGTTTTATGTTTTGGGACATTGATTTAGTATTAGCAAGTGTATGAATAATAAAAATGCACTAGGTGTCATTGTGAGGATGTCATTTGTTTGTTGAAGCACAGTTGACAAAAACCAAATGAAACTGTAAAGAAAAGTAAAATTTATACAAGATATGGTTGTGCAACTAAATCGATGTTGGGAAGGTTTCCCTGGGAAGGTTTCCCAATGAAAAATACTACATCTATGTACTCATAGATTACCATAATCATCTCTTGGTACCTCCTCACATGAGTTCCATGTTGAAGTCGCACCACAAGGTGTTGGCGTCTCATTTTGCTAGGTGAACTAGCTGATAGTGTTGGCATTCTACCTATGAAGACTTATAATATTTTGTTAAAGTAGATGTTGGTGAGGAAAATGTTTCATTCACACCAATGAATTATAGAAACAATTTAAGGAGATGAGGATCATGAAAGAGAATTAAGAACTTTGTTGGATTACTTGGATGCAAAAGCAAGCAAAAACATAGGTTTCTATAGTATGGTGCAAGTAGATAATGATCAATATGCTACGCATATCTTATGGTCAGACTTGAAGTCAAGGGTAGATAATGCTTCAATGGTCTTCTTGTTTTTGGCACAACCATGAAGGCCAATGCCCAATAGTGGACTTTTTGTCCAGTTTAGGGAGGTGAACCACCATTCTTGAAGTTGTATTTTTGGTGATATATTTTTATACGATTAGACCATGAAAACCTTTGAGTGGTTGTTCAATACTTTCACCAAATCCATGAATGGGAAGCATCCTAAGGTTGTACTTATAGATGACAACAATGCATTGGCAGCAATAATGTCTCACGTATGGCTAGAAGCACATCATTGACTTTGTTTGTGGCATATTTCTAAAACAACGCAAAGAGAATAAGTCATGTGCTAAATCAAAATACTGACTTTAATGAGTGATTTGTGGACCTAAGTGTGGAGATGTAGAGACATTTGAATATGTATAGAAGCAATTGGTTCATGCATATGACCTTAAAGAGAACGTTTGGCTTCAAAGGTTTACAAAAACAAAAAAAAGGGCATTGGCATATGGAAAATGATACTTTTTTGCAGGTATGATAAGCACACAAAGAGTTGAGAGCATGCATGCTGCACTACAGAAGGGAAGTATACGTTTGTTTACCAATGTACTAATTCATAGAATAATATAAATTATTTGTTGATGGCCTTAGGTTGAGTGAGCTTGAAGAATATATGAAAACTACAATTCACAAACTCAAATTTTTGAACATAAACACGTTGCTAGAGCTGCAACTATGTTACAGCAACCACGTTCAAGTAGTTTAAGCAAAAATCAATCCAAGCAACTAATTGCAATATAGAATTAGATATGCATTAATTAAGTACGTGTAGGTACCACGTTTAGAATTTGAGTCTCAACAACATGATATGGTATTTCATTAATGTCTCTCAAGTGATGATTAAAAGATTTTAGATTCAGATCTTATTTTACCCAGATAGGTTCACGTGCCTTAACTGACCAATAGAGACCAGACTCCAGGTCTATATAATCTAGTTGTGCAAAAATAATTTTAGATTTAGTACATCGATTTGCATTGGTCTGTGATGATCCAGTATGAACAATATATCAAATTGATTCTCATTTTTTCATCAATCTATTTTTGAGATTTACTTAAATTTCAAAATATACACAATCAAAATTAAGGCAAGTTTGCTTTCTTAGATTTTGGATGACATTTAGACATGAAAATGGAACATTTGATCTAGTCCTTAGTTTGATTAAACCTGATAAATGCACCAAGAAAAGTCAAATCTCGTACCAACAAGTCAAGTCTCATCTCTTGGAATCCTGCATAAGGAAACAAAGGTGACTAGAAGTAATTACATCTCATTTATATGGTCTGCATGTAAAATGAAAATTTGACATATAAACAAAAGTGGCAACCATGATGGGACCTGTCACTATCTAACTAGACAAAAAAATGTTCCAATTTTCTATTTGTCAAATGTCGCCCCACCCTTAGAACCGTTTAGGTATCCTCATTTGATGAATGTGTATATTTTTTTATGTGTGTTAGGACTTAGATTTGAGAGAGAATTTCTTGCTACTAAGAGTTGTTTGAAAACAATGTTTGCCTCTCTCTTTGATTTTACCTCTCATCTTAAGCCACATTACATTAGAGCCAACTCATTGCACATTTGTTTGCATATTTTAAAATTCTCCCTTTCCCTATATGTCTCAATCATCATATTGTGGAATACTCCCTAAAAGAAATAGCTTGGAGTGGTCCGATAGCTGGACCAACCTACTAGAGGCAGGTATTGGCCCTCTCCTCACCTATGCTGAGGCATTAGCTTGGTATATTGGTGAGTATTCAAGGAAAAGAAAAACCCTTAATCCTTAAACCCCCATTTGGAGGAGCTCCTATGCCATGTATTTTAGATTTCTTTTCCTTGTATAGAGACATACCTAGTATATGGAACAACGAACAATCTCAAGTCCCAGATATGTAGTTTTAGATGACCAAGATGATTTCAAACATTTTCATGATAGAGCCACGTCATTAGGGAATGTTTTTTGAAGCATTTTATATATGTCTTATTAGATTACATGTTTATTTCTTTAACAGGCATCACATTTCATTAATATTATGCAATAGACTTTTCATCAAAAGCTAGACAAATTTTCCAAAAGAATCCTTATTTTCTTGTGTCAAAATCATCCAAGCTTTAGGTCAAAATTGTCATTCAATTGGAACCTCCTATTTGGTCAACTCTGACAGACACAGTCTCATCACCTAGTCTGGCTATCTTCTTGTATCCATTTGCATGTCTCTCCTAACCCCCACCATGTCATTTTTGTCAATCATTATGATCCAGACATTTCTCTGGTGCCACATTGTGCATTCTATTCTTAGAGGTGACCCAGAGCAAGTCCATTCCCACATACAGGCTTGTGCTAGGTTGGTACCTACAATGGTTAGAGCAGTTCCTAGAGGTCTTCGCCCATCACTTAGATGATAATGGTCTTGACATAGTAGCATTGTCAACAACTCATCAGATCAACGACCACCTAATACATGCATTGGTTGAGAAGTAGGGCCCGTACACGTCAACATTTTGGTTTCCTTTTGGAGAGATGACACCTCTCATGAATGAGTTCACCTACACATTAGGTCTACTAGAAACAGACAACCCAAGAATGCAATCAATCATCAGTTCATTCCCAACACCAAAACCATCCACTAGAAAGACTTATTGTACAAACTCATGAGCATCGGGAGTTGGGACCTCAAGAAGGAAAGTGATCGCCATTTCCTCAGTTTGACGGACTTTCATGCACATTTTGGAAGCTCAGCATAGGAGATGAGGACTCGATCACCCAAGCTACAGCACAAGACTAGGGAGGTGATGATGATCTACACGGCAAGATTCACTTTTTTCTCTAGATACATGGCACCATGGATCTACATGTTCTCCAACTATTTAGGATGTGAAGGACTATGTGTTAGAATCTTCACTAAAACATCACCGAATCACGTCTCTCTGTCTGAAAATAAGGAGGATGGAGAATAGAGAATAGAAGAAGGCAATGAAGGTAAGAGAACCGGCGGCCAATGCAGCCACACGATGCTTGATCTCTATTATTAAAACATAAACCTAATTAGGTTACAACAAAAAGAGGAATAAAACATGAAGTAATTACAAGAGGTGCCACCACTTAGACGTGAAGACATAAAAATGAAGTGGATCGGGTCTGAACAGACCCGATCCAGACCGGATCCCCTTACACTTATACGTACAAACTTAACAACCCCCCTCAAGTTGTGCATGAGATTTGATCATGCACAACTTGTTTTTCAAATCCCAAAAATGCTGTCTTGTAAGACCTTTGGTAAAAAGATCCGCTATTTGTTCACTGGTGGATATATAAGTAGGCAAGATCTCGGCTTCTTCAACCTTCTGACGAATGAAGTGTTGATCAATCTCAATGTGCTTGGTACGATTATGCAAAATGGGGTTGAAGGCAATTTTGATGGCGCTTTGATTGTCACATAGCAATGAGGACTGAACAATAGGTAGATGAAGCTCTCCAAGCAAATGTCGTAACCATGATGCCTCAGCTGTCCCTGCAGCCATTGCTCTATACTCTGCCTCAGTGCTAGATCGTGCAACGGCACGCTGCTTTTTACTGCTCCAACAAATGAGATTAGAATCAAGAAAAAGGCAGAAACCTGAAACTGAGCGTCGGTCATCAGGATCTCCTGCCCAGTCTGCATCAGTATAAGTATATATGCTATGTCCAAGAGAAACATTGGGACACTTTGTATAGATCAATCCATCCCCAAGAGTAGCATTGAGATACCGTAAGATCCGCTTAGTAGCATCCATATGTCCTTCTGTGGGTGCATGCATAAATTGAGAGATCTGATTTACAACATAGACTATGTCTGGGCGCGTAAAGGTAAGGTATTGTAACATACCAACAATGCTGCGATAGAAGGTAGGATTTGAATAGGCAGCAGTTCCATCAGAGGCAGCCAATTTAGTGTTTAGAACACTAGGAGTAGTTATGAGTTTGCAATTAATCATACCTGCCCTGTCCAAAATATCAAGAGTATACTTATGCTGCGTAAGAGTCAATCGATCATTTGCTCTATCAAGTTCAACACCCAAGAAGTACCGAAGTTCGCCGAGATCTTTCATCTTGAATTCTTGCTGCAACAGATCCTTAACATAAGATATATGAGAAGAAGAATTCCCAGCTATAACAATATCATCTACATAGATAAGTAACCAAGTGGTAGCTTCTTCGGTATGATACATAAACAAGGAATGATCTAGAGAGCTTCGTAGAAAACCAGCTTGTTGTATATGATAAGAAAACCGATCGAACCATGATCTAGAAGCTTGCTTCAGCCCATATAAAGACTTGTGTAACTTACAAACCCATTTTTGAGGATCATGAGTATTGTAGTCGGGAGGTTGCTCCATGTATACCTCTTCCTTAAGAATCCCATGTAGAAAAGCATTTTTGACATCTAACTGATAAAGAGGCCACCCATATGAGACTACAAGAGAAATAATCACACGTATTGTGCCCATCTTGATAACCAGACTGAATGTTTCATCATAATCTTCCCCATATTGTTGTGTGAAACCGCGGGCCACAAGACGTGCTTTATGTCGATCAATGCTACCATCTGGCTTATATTTCAGTTTGTAGACCCATTTGGAGCCCACAACATTCTTATCAGTTGGACGAGGGACAATCTGCCAAGTCTGACACTCATGCAATGCTGCCATTTCCTCATTCATAGCTTCAACCCAACATTTTTCCTTACTTGCATGGTGATAGGATTTTGGTTCGACCTTCTTGCTGACTTCTGTCATAAACAACTGAAAATCTAAATGAAAGTTGTTATAACTTACCCACCGATCAATGGGATGTCGCACACGTTGGGACTGACGTGGGGCTGCATTAGGAGCTGATCGCCTAGAGTACACAAGGCATGAGAACCGACTATGTATAGGTGAATCATGGGGTTGTGAGGATGAGGGCATGCTGTCCAAGGAATCGCTCACAAGTGTCTCAGTCTCATTAACATCTTGCTCCTCGTGCTCAATCAAACGGTCAGCCCCTTGTCTTAGGATTTCAGCATGCAGCCAAGTATCATAAACCTCATTTTTATCCTTGAGTGTCATGCAAGTAGCCTTGGGATCTTGTAACCTGTTTTCATCAAAAACAACATGCCGTGAAATATGAACACGCCCAGTTTTAGGGTTGTAACATCTATAACCCTTGTAGTTTTCTGCATACCCTACGAATCTGCACAAAATAGCACGATCTTAAAACTTGTTACGTAAGGAAACATCAACATGCACATAGCAAACACATCCAAAAACACGCAATTCCTCATAGCGTGGCTGCTCTTGATGTAATAAAAAATATGGGGATTTGCCATCAAGCAAAGCCAATGGCAGTCGATTTATAACATGCACAGCCGTATGAAAAGCCTGAGTCCACAATGTCATGGGTAAGTCTGTGTCATGCATCATGCTGAGCGCGCTTTCAACAATATGTCTATGTTTCCGTTCAACAATTCCATTTTGCTGAGGAGTATGTGAGCATGAAATCTGTATAGTGATCCCATTATCTAGTAGATAATCAGTAAATTCATTAGAAATAAATTCACCACCACCATCACATTGAAAAAGCACAATATTATTGGAGTATTTATTTCGAACCAAGGCATGGAATTGAGTAAACAAACGGAAAACTTCAGATTTGTGTTTCATGAAGTGTATCCAAGTATGTCGAGAATATGAATCTATAAAAATGACATAGTACCTACTCCCAGAAGAAGAGGGAATTGGAGCAGGCCCCCAAACATCAGAATATATGGTGTCAAAAATCCTTGAAGCTCTTTTATTAATTGACTGAAAAGGAAGAGCATGACTCTTACAAAGATGACAACTCGAGCACATGCTGGACTCACTGACTGAACTCAGACTGGACTTATCTAAGAGTCCGTCTGCAACAAGACTTCGAACAAAAGACTGACTACAATGAGCTAACCGACCATGCCAAATGGATGGCTTATTATATTCTGCGACATTGACTTCATTATGACTTGAAGAACATGAATCTGGAGGGTGAGGTTTGGACAGCTTTGGAGCTTCTTCAAGGACATACATATCTCCTTTGCGAGTGCCCTCAGCTAATGTCTTCTTGGTTTGAGCATCCTTGACATAAACAGAAGATGGTGTGAATTCAACAGAGGAGTGAGTATCATCAATAAGTTTGGACACTGAGATAATATTTTTCTTGACACTTGGAACAACAAGGACATTCTTTAATGGAATAGAAGAAAAACCCATGGATATTTGTGCATTTCCAATGTGCGATATTGTGTGATGGGAACCATCTCCCGTGACTACTGAGCCTTGATCTAAATAAGGGGAAACACTAGAGAGATTACCTGTGTCACCAGTAACGTGGGCTGCTGCTCCAGAGTCCACATACCATTCTCCTTGCTCATTTTGCTTCAAGTTAAGTTTGGATAAGGCTGTCATTAGAAGTTGTTGCACGTCTGCTGAAACCTTTGAAGTTGGATTTGATCCAGACGAGAATGGAGCTGACCCCGCTGCTGTCCTGTTCTCGCGCCTGACCTGACTATTCTTGTTCTGAGGATTGTGCCAACATTCTGATTTTACATGCCCCTTCTTGTTGCAATAGAAGCATGTCGGGATTCTCATAGATGTGGCAGAGGTAGTATTCATGCCTGACGGTGTTGGGAGAATCCCTCTTCCCATGCCTGTTTGAGGAGTCCAAGAACGAGTGCGATTTCCTTGCAGTGCGTGAGTTCCTGTGATCAATACATTGTGGCTGTTGGAAGGAACCAGATTATGTCGTTGAACTCGACTAGCTTCATGTTGAAAAAGCTTGGCCTTTAGATCTTCAAAAGATGGGAGAACAGGCAAGACTTCCAAGGCTGTGCAAAAAATATCAAATTCCGTTCCCAGTCCACTCAAGGCTTGTTGGACTTTGTCCTTGTCGCTGACGGGATGTCCAATTGCAGCAAGCTGATCACTAACACTCTTGATTTCATTCAAATACTCCAAAACTGTACGCGTCCCACGCTTGATATCCTGAAATTGCCTTCTTAATTGTAGAAAACGTGCTTCCGAGACTTGAGAATATGTTGTAGCAAGGGTAGACCACAACTCTAGGGCAGTTAAATCATCATCAATACCTCCCAATACATCCTCTGACAAGGTAGAAGTGATATAAGCAACAAGAGACTGGTCGTGAGCCAGCCAAACTTCATATTCAAAACTGATTTCACTTCCAGCCGAGGCCCCAACACCTTCATCTCCCACGACTGTCTTCTTTATTTCACGGTTAACATACTTTGGAGGTGCTGGAGTAGTCCCATCGATGTGCCCATACAGTCTATGGCTCTTAATAAATGGGACAATTTGGCGTTTCCAAGTCAAATAATTACTATGGTTCAGTTTTTGAGATATGAGTTGTGAGAGAAAACTAGAGGATAGAAGAGAGGGAGTCGACTGGTCCATGATTGAAAAAGAGGATTAGAACAGACGATTTGGGCAGAATTTTAGAGGTCACGACAGAAATTAGGGCAAATTAGGGCAAACCGTGTAACTTAGGAAAAAAAAAACAGAATTTAGGGCAACAGAAATTAGGGCAAATCGTGGGATTAAGGGCAGAAACAGAGTTTGAGGATAACCACGGTAGAAAATAAGATTTTGGGCAGAATACTCCAAGAAAAAATCACTCACCGGAGGACGATGTAACCTGGCTCTGATACCATGTTAGAATCTTCACTAAAACATCACTGAATCACGTCTCTCCATCTGAAAATAAGGAGGATGGAGAATAGAGAATAGAAGAAGGCAATGAAGGTAAGAGAACCGGCGGCCAATGCAGCCACACGATGCTTGATCTCTATTATTAAAACATAAACCTAATTAGGTTACAACAAAAAGAGGAATAAAACATGAAGTAATTACAAGAGGTGCCACCACTTAGACGTGAAGACATAAAAACGAAGTGGATCGGGTCTGAACAGACCCGATCCAGACCCGATCCCCTTACACTTATACGTACAAACTTAACACTATGAAGACCCGACATGTTTCACTTGTCATGACCGCTCCTGTATTTCTTTACAAAGGACTCACATGGTTCGTCATGGGAGACTCTAACATAATAGAGGGCTGCCTCTAGTTCCTGCAAGAGAGGTTCTACAGGTGTGTCATCACGTCCATACATGCAGATGATAGGCAGAGCTGGTGGAGGAACGTATCGTCTGGAACCTTTTCTACAGGAAGGAGCAAACTGCCCACTACACCAACCATAACAAGATAACATACATTCTTCTACTTAGTTCATATCATCTACAGTGGTATGTGGCACAGTTCATCAAGAGGCAGATGGACTTTCATATGGCCAGAGGAGCCTATAGCATAGTTGCATATTTTGATCTCGATAGCTAGGAGTGGTGGCAGGGTACCCATAGTCTAGTCTATGCAAGCTAGTCCTTTGTTGGGACTGAGATATTTGTGTATGGAGGACCAGCTAGGTTTAGAATGTAGGTAAAGTAGTGGGACATAGTTCGTCCCGACTCCATATTGTCGTTAAATCCTTGTCATGAAAAAGTATATACATTTTGATACTCCACCTACCTTTAATTTGCCAATGAGTGTATGTCTTTTCAATTTCTCAAAACAATGTTATTTTTGTCTCTCTTTTCAAGGTAGCATTTTTTTCATGTAAAATAGTGACTAAGATTTCCTATGACTCTCTACACAAGATTGCAAGGTGAAGAAGAGAGAGACCCAAGATTTAGGAGGAAATGGAGAACCCTCCTCAGGTGAATCCTACATTCATGCTGGCCATTCAAAAGATTATGTAGAAAATGATGGATCAAGGAGCGATAACAAGACCAAGTCACAAGAATTCAGAAGGTTCCACCCTGCCAAAGAGCCTGAAATCTCTACTAGGCATGTCATAGGTCCAATCTAATCACATATTGAGGGATTGGAAAAGCCATTCCGTCAGATTCAAAGCAAGGAGAAAAAGACATACTCTAAGTGGGACTTTTGTGAAGGCTGGATGAGGAGGACCTTGAGGAACTTCAAAGAACGTTCAACAAATTAAAGGAAACCAAAAACCCACACACATATCTATCATATTCTATGCTGAATGTGGAAATTTCTATGACAATAATAAAACATTATTTATTTATTTCCCTCAAAGCTTGGAAGGTGATGCCTCAAAATGGTACTTAGAGGCCATTGATCCCACCCAAATGCAGGATTTAGATGAGGCGGTCAATGCTTTTATCAAAAAATATGAGTCCAATCTTTCTATGGTGCCGACCATCAACACCCTTATAAACCTTTGCCAAGAGTCCAAAAAATCAGCTAGAGAGTATATCTAGAGATGGTAGACATCTAGTCTTACATCCAATTCGATGGAGGGAAACAGATGGAAAGGAAAGGAAATGAGGAAGATAACGTTGTTTGGATGGAGGGAAATGGAGGAGGAAAAGGAAAGGAGTAGGTAAAAATGTGTTTGGATAGGAGGGGAGGGAAAGCAAAGGGAAGGAAATGAGTAGGTAAAAATGTGTTTGGATAGGAGCGGAGGGAAAGCAAAGGGAAGGAAAGGAAAGAAAATTTGTGTTAATTTCTCATCCCTCTGAATATGGAGAGATTTGGGTGGAAAGGAATGGATTTCCACTAAAATGTCCAATATCCACTCTTTGAGGCAGCCCCCTCAAACAGGAGTTTGCCTGGCCAGCGAGATCCTCATCATCATGGGGGCGTTTGATCCGCCAGAAAAGAATTGTTCATCGAGAAAAATAATTCAAAAATTTGAAATTTTTCCATCGTATCAAACATGGAAAATTTTTTTCGACCGTTGAAGTCGAATTCCGGAATTTTTTTCCGGAATTTTATTTTTGCCCGTTAGGGCACGCGAGCGCGTCTTCGCGTCTTCTTCTTTTCCATCATGTGTCGCACCCGCTCCCTCTTCTTTCTCGTCGATGCACCCGCTCCCTCTTCTTTCTCGTCGATGCACCCGCAGAAGACTCCCTCGCGTGCCTCCTCTCCCTCTCCGCATCAGAGCTCGACACCTCCACGCCTCCTCTCAGTGCAGCCGCTAGCCTCCCGTCCTTCTCTTTCTCGCAAGGTATTGTCTCTCTCTCTCATTCTCTCTCTTGTTCCCCTCTCCAAGTAGGTGTTTTGAATCCCTGCGGGTGCGTCGACTGAAAACGAAGCTCTGATGTCTGCACTGTTGTTTATCCCTCTTTCATTTCTTTTTTGTATTGCTTGTTGGATCTCTGCAGTGAGCACCAATCCCCTTTTCTTTTTGTATACTTTCCTGGTTTCTTATCAGGTGATGTCTGCACGCATGTTTATTGTGTTGATTGTGTTCTACTGAGAAAAGCTTGTACTGTTCCAGTGAGCGTTTGGTTTCATAAACTTTTTGTTTCCCTGTCTATGAGCATCAATCCCCTTTTTTTTTTCAAGTTCTCATGATTCTGTCCTATATGTTCCGAATCCCGTTTTGCTTGATAGCTTCTACAGTTACATGTACTGATCGTGTTATGGCCAATGGTGTGATCTTGTAGTTTCTATGCCTTATTTGCGTCATGTAGGAAGATCTCAATTGACTTAGTTGGATGTCGTTTGACTTAGTTCTTCCACTAGATATCAGTTTGTGGGTTGTTCGAAAGCTTCTACATTGTGATGTACTGTAGGTGTTAAAAATGAAAAAGTGCACAATGCACATATTATGCATCTATATGAATGTGTATGCCATAGTTACATCTCAAATGTAGGGAATAAAACTGAAGGATGGGCATCATGCACATATTCCGTGTCTATATGAATGTTTTCTTTGTTTCAATTGCTTCAGTTGTAAAGGAGGCACCCTTATTTTGATTAAGGACTTCACATTTGCTATGGTAGACATTTTCTTATGCAGGTTCTTCATTTGTCTTGGTGTCGTTATTTTCTTATGCATGTTCTTCATTTGTTTTGGTGCTTCAACTTAAATAAACATTGCTTGACAAGAAGCTGATCAGCTCTTCGAGTTGTTGTAAACCCCATCCAAACATCTTCTTGAAACAAATCACCATAGGAATGAATGTCTCAGTCGCTCTACTATTTCTACTGCTAGCCATTGTTTTTTGTTCCTACCTTGGGGTTTGCACTTACTTGATGTTTTTTCCCATACTGTAGTACCTATGGAAGGATCAACCTCAAGAAATGTTAGTCTCGTCTGGAGTGACGCTCAACTAGATCATCTTATACATCTTCTAGTTGAGCAATCAAGACTCCCTAGCATGAAGTCAGGTGCTAATTTAAAGCCAAAAGCATATAAGGTCATTGAACGACAAATGATAGAAATGTTTGGCCCATAATTCAAAGTCGAAAAAATAAAAAACAAATTGAAGAGTACGAAAGTAGATTACAATGTGTGCAGACAAATTTTGTCAACAAGTGGGTTCGGTTGGGACCCGATAAACCAGTGCGTAGATGTTGAAAATGAAGTTTGGGCGGAGTACATTCAAGTAAGGCAGGGACCATTTAGTGGAAATTAAGCATCATGTCTATTACATTATACAACATATGTGACTATAATTGTGATTGCAGAAATTCCCTGATCGGCGCAAGTTTAAAGGGGGGCAAAAATGGAAACATTATCAACAACTAGACGAAGTGTTTGGCCAGTCCACTGCAAATGGTATTGGTAGTTTTACTTGTTCTTCATTGAATAGACCTAATGACTTACAAACTGATCAACCACCCGAGACCCCTACAACACATAACCCTGTTTTGGGTTACAATGTTCATGAAAATGTATCGTTTACACAAATGTTGAACGAAGAATTTCCTGTGCCATCACCGTCGCAGGTTCAACAAGATTCACAACATACTGGATTTGAAAGTAGGACAACAAACTCATCAAATAAAAGAGCAAGAGTAAGTACGAATCACGAGGGTTATGGAACGTTATTGCAGGAAATAGCTGATACTTTCCGTACAATGATAGACACATCCACGTACAGCTTCTTGAACAAATGTTTAGAGTTATTGCAAGAAATGCTCGAGTTGGGAGAGATAGATGCTGGCATGCACTTAAAAGCCACGATGCTAATGGAGAAGCCAAACAAGCCAGTCGTCTTCCTCAAACTTCTGCCGACCCAATGTGTGCCTTGGTTGTTGGCTAATGTAAATCATCCATAGTAAGTAGTGTGTGATCTGTTACATCTTTATAATTCAATGATGTGCTTGTTCTAATTTATATGCAATTGAATGGATGCTATTGATATTGCTTTATACTTGATTGCCTAACATGTTTGTTTTTATGGTGGTTATTTCCTTTCCCCTTTCCATATTAGAATGTTTTATTTGTACATTCACAATGTTGTGCTTGTTCTAATTTATGTGCAATTGACTGTATGCTATTGATATTGCTTTATACTTGATTGCCTAACATGTTTGTTTTTATGGCGGTTAACTCCTTTCCCCTTTCCATATTAGAATGTTTTATTTGTACATTCACATGTCAAACATGACAAAAGTTGCTTTTCTCCTTTTGCTACCTAGTGCTGCAGTCATGTTGTCAGATGAAGAAGAAAGAAATCTTGTGGTAGGAAGAGTCATGTTTGCCGTGGCAATCATAATTTCTAGACTTCTTACTCAACCTAGATGAATCGTTCACCCTTTTAGAAATGCTGGTTCGAGATTTGTTGATAATATCATCAACGGTCATCCAAGGAATTGCTTGGACTTAATGCGCATAGATCGCCTCTCGTATATTACATTATGTAATATCTTGAAAGAGAAAAATTTAGTAGAAGATGGTCGGGAAATCAGTGTCGAAGAACAAGTTGCTATCTTTCTACTTACTGTTGGCCATAACGAGCGCAACCGTGCGAACCAGAACACGTTTCAACACTCAGGTCAAACAATTAGTAAGTACATCAACATCATCCTACGAGCCCTATGTCAATTGGGTGAACAATACATCAATCGACCAAACGATGAGACTTCATCAAAAATCCGTCTCAATCCTCATTTCAATCCATATTTTCAGGTAAGGTAGTTCACGATCACACAGTACATTGTACTAAGACAGTTCGACTAATATTTTTCATTGTACATAGGATTGTCTAGGAGCTATAGATGGCACTCACATACCAGTATGGGTACATACATCAGAACAATCGAGGTTTCGAAATAGAAAAGGAACTCTCTCACAAAATGTACTGGCTGTAGTTGGTTTCAACATGCGATTCCACTATGTTTTGGCGGGCTGGGAAGGCAGTGCGACAAATTCAAGAGTATTGTACAGTGCACTAGACAACGATGTCGATCCTCTTGTCATACCTACAGGTTAGGTTGTCAATCTACTATGTTGGTACTTTTTAGCTTACAGTTGCATTTAATGTCGAACTCATAATAACTGTACTGTGTAGGGAAATACTACCTTGGTGATGGAGGATATCCAAACATACGTGGTTTACTAACTCCACATCGAGGTCATCGATACCATCTCTCTAAATTTAATGCACCTGGGGCATGACGTGTTACATGTGTAGAGGAACTATTTAATCATCGTCATTCATCGTTAAGAACAACTATGGAACGAGCTTTTGGTTTATTAAAAGGACGGTTCCCTATACTAAAAACACAAGTGTCGTACTCGTACCCTTACCATACACAAGTTGCGATTGTGTTAGCCACATGTGTTCTACACAATTTCATTTTAGACCATAATCTTGAAGCAGAACAGTTTGATGTTGATGAAAGTGCATTCGACGATGCAAATGAGAGCACATTGTTTGTAAGCGAAGATGAAAGTACGACACAAAGTGTTCGTCGAGGATCGAATAATGATCTGCGCAGTACAATAACATCTCAAATGTACATATTTTCAAATTCGTAGGTGCGGATTAACTTATCACACACATAAACAATTCTGTCGCAGTACAATAACAATTCCATTTTATCGCTTTTTACGCTTTAATATCTTCGAAAATGTGATGTCTTTGTTTATGTTTTCAGGACTGATGGAAGATGAAGCACTGACATGATTGTGACGAATGTTCGAAGGTCGTGCAAGGAGGGAATTTGATTTTGTTTGAGTTTTTTGTTTTCTTATGGTGCAGAGACACTGCATATGTATTTGCTTCTATGGATACTCGACACATGCACTTGGCTTTCTATTGAACGTTGAAGCACTTCTGAACAGTGAACACTGATGGGAATATGTAAATATTTTATCACTGATGGGACTATGTTTAGTATTTTATCACTGATGGGAACAATGATCCGATCCTTCTTTATTCACTTTGTCCTGCTTTATACGGTCCTCTTTATTCGCTCTGTCGTGCTATCGTTGTGCTTTGTTGTTGAATTGTATGGTATGTTTGATAGTCTACTGACGTGTTGTTCAATTTTGGTTTTTTTATGGCTTTCATATTTGTTATATGTCCCTTATAATTGAGTTGTTGCATCCGCGTAATGGAGCGTGAGATGGAGTTGGGCAACAATTCAGTACTTCGTAATGAATATCTCAATTTAGAATGTTAAAATTGTGATTTTGTTTTCATGCAATCCTTACGGTTGAGGAAGATGGATCCTCTCAACCGGGTGAATGAGTTCATCATTAGACCGGTGGGTGAATTTGAACCGAAAGGTTGAAATCGATGTCAACTAGAAAAGGGGCAGAAGGTCGGCAAATCAGAATTGTTATAATCGATTGTGTGGGCGATTATATCCGGTCTATACATCCATAATTCATAACCATGTTCTTGCCATATTTTTGTAAATCTTGATAAATGCTTCCTTATCATCAAACTAAGAATTAATTTTCTGAAAATATATTTCTGTACCATCAAACTTAGAAATATAGAATTGAAAATATATTTCTGAGTCATCACACACACACCAAAATTGGAATCGGAAAAATTTTTCCCATTCCATTTTTTCATTTCCTATATTTTCAGAAATATATTTCCAAAAATATATTTCCAGGCCATCAAACGGCCCCCAAAGGAGACATAACTGGACTGGAGGGTGTCACAACACTAATGGCGAGTCATCTAGGCCCTCCATCTACTCACCATAAAGTAGTTGCTATCTCGACGGCTAGAGGTTAGAGCATCATTGGATAGAACCCTGCAGGAGATGGCTCTTTCTATCGTCTCGACGATCTATCAATCGAAACAGCAAGGGCATGTAGCGCATCCCGCAATCTCTGAAGGCAGCCCTTTGCGTTGTTGTTTTCTAGTGTACATTTAGGAGGGGCGAGGAATTTTTGCTAGAAAATAGAGTAGTTTGTTCATCCCCCACAGTGATGGCCTCTCCCATTGTTCTTTAATTTCATTTTTGTGCTTAATTGTCTTCTTTCAGATTCACCAGATATTTTGGTTTACAGCCTACAAAATTTGATTCGGCAGTGAATAGCGAAAGAAAACACATTTTCTCAAATGACTAAAGTCATCTGTTCTCTTCTTGCTGCAGGGTAGTCAAGCAGTGGTTGACCTTCCCATGGTGTTTCTTTCACTTTCTTTCAAAGTTAGTTCATATATTTTAGTCATTTTTCAAAGCAAGTCATTTTGAGTTGTTTTCCCGTTTATTGTTACCTGTTGTTTTTGGGATATTTTTAAAATAAATTTATGATATACTACAGTTAGATATTATTGATCTATATTAGATAGGATTTGCGTTTTTTCTAGCTAGGACATTATTTTTGGTCTTTATATTACATATTTGATTTGTTTTCTTAATTAGTATTTTGACATATCATTTATCTTTTTTTAGTTAGTTTCATTCTAGACTAGAATAAGTTTTAGAAAATAGGATTTTTTTTCTTTTAGCCAAGACATTATTTTTGGTCTTTACATTACACATTTGATTTGTTTTCTTAATTAATATTTTTGACATATCATTTAACTTTTTTTAGTTATTTTCATTCTAGACTAGAATAAGTTTTACAAAATATTTTTTAATTTAAATATTTTATTTTAGATTTTACATTAGTTAAAATAGCTTTTACTCTATATATATATAATCGCATGTAAAGGTGAGGGTCCATTATATAATTTTAAAAATCCTTACTAGGAGAAATTAATATTTTTGAAACAACTAGTCATAAAATTTAAATTTTAACTCAGGGGCGTTATGGGCTCTATCAACCCCCTTACCTCCACCATTACTGGTCCGCCCATTGTGTGTGTGTGTATATATATATATATAATCACACACATACACAATTAAATTAAGTAGTGTCTAGGGCAATATTGAAAACCAAATTAAATTTCTTCTTTTCCTTTCCTTGACATAGCTAAAAAAACATAATTTTTAACATTTCCTTTCCTTCCTATCCAAGCATGTTTTATAATAGTGTATTTTCTTTCCTTTCCTTTCTTTTTTGTTCCTTCCCTATTATTATTCTCTCCCTTTCCTTTCCTTTCCCTTCATCGAAACATAGTGTAAAACTTCATATCTGCCAGAAGAGCATGTTCCAACCATGATCCTAGGGGGTTTCCAAGAGCACGTCCACCACCATCTCGTACAGCATGAGTACAAGAATTTTTATGAGCTAACCAAAAGGCAGAGTGTATTGAGACAACCATAAAAAAACGACTATTCTGACAGATATAGGTCAAAGCAGCAGCGGCAACCAGAAGGAGTATTGTAGGAAATCAAACAAGACTCAGATTCATGCCCTCTTTGTAACAAGAACTCGGCCAATGTACAGCCCAGCCTGCCAAGTCAGCAATAGGGTTACAAATGCAAGGGAAACAACAAGAAAGAGAAAGTGTTGCAGTCCAACCATAACAGCAAAAAAAAATCCAACTTGGACGCAAGACAGAAAATTCATTCCCTTGGAGTAGAAGAAGGAGGAGATCTTGGAGTATCCCCTAGCTAAGGTCTTTATGATTATAACGTGTATCAGATCCCCCAAAAATGAAGGAAAAAAGAACAAATTAATACTACGAATTTCAATGTGCTTTGGGCCACAGTATAGAAGATTGTATATCACTCAAGTACATTATTCAAGATTATATTGATAAAGATCTATTGGCCAAAGACAAACTCCAGAAGTCCTCAAAGACTCATTCAAGGACCATGGCAAGAACACCATTGCAGTGGTGGATGACATGTCATTCTATCCACAAGACCGTATCAAGCACGGCACACAAGAAGAGATAGTTATAATGGCCAGTGAAGTCTATGCAGAAGCAGTTCGATTTTATTCAAGCCTTAAACAAGAAAATGACGACAATGAGAATCCAAGTTGACGAGCTATGGCCCATTAAAAAACAAGAACACAAGGTAAAAGAGACACTTGCAACTACCAAGTCTCATGTCAATGTGTCTCAACAGTGGATTAGAAAAGAGGAGCATAAAATAGAAGACTAGTTGGAATCTTCCCAAATAACAGAAGAGCGGGCAACTCAGTAGGTCTTGAATATCCCACTAAACATGTTTGTTCTTAACCTTATAAATACTTTTGGGGTATGCATGGCTGCCATGGAGAAAGTGCTAAAGAAAATCAAAGTCAATTCCAGCATTACTCCAAAAAACTCTAGCACAGACCGTCAACTCGATCATGGTGAATGCTTCACTCATGTTTTTAGATGACGATCTGCCCAATCCTTCCCAATTTCATAGCAATGTCTTTATATCATGGTGAGAACTCATGGCATGAATGTTCTGCATGTATTAATAGATGAAGGAAGTATTGAACATCTGCTTAGAGATGACTACTAGAGCCTTGGGCATTAAAGATGAACACCATTGCAGTGGTGGATGACATCTCATTTTATCCATAGGACCAATACAGGCCTTGCACACAAGAAGAGATAGTTGTAATGGCCATCAAAGGTAAGTTTATGTAGAAGATGTTTGATTTTATTCAAGCCCTCACCAAGAAAATAATGGCAATGAGAATCCAAGTTGACGAGCTCGGGCCCAACAAAAGCTACTATACAAGGTAAAAGAGACACCTGCAACTACCAAGTCTCATTTCAAGGTGTCTCAATAGTAGATTAGAAAAGAGGAGCATAAAATAGAAGACCATTTGGAATCTCCTAGACAATAGAAGAGCAAGCAATTCAATAGGTTCTGAATATCTCACGAAACATTTCTGTTCTGGACCTTATAAACATTTTTGCGGTACCCATGACTGCCATGGTGAAAGTGCTCAAGAAAATCAAATTCAAATCATGCAGTACTCAAGAAACTCTGACACAGACCATCAACTCGATCATGGTGAATGCTTTGCTCACGTTTTCTAATGATGATCTACCCAAGCAACACCAATTTCATGAGAACGCAGTTTATATCATGGTGAGGACATGTGGCATGAATCTTTCACATGTGTTAACATATGGAGGGAGTAGTGTGAACGTATGCTCCGAGATGACTACTAGAGCCTTGGGCATTAAAGATTAATACCATTGTACCGGTGGATGACATGTTATTCTATCCACAGGATAATATAAAGCCCTGTAGACAAGAAAAGATAGTTGTAATGGCCATGAAAGACAAGTCTATGCAGAAGTCATTTTGATTTTATACAAGCCCTCACCAAGAAAACAATGACAATGAGAATCCAAGTTGAAGAGCACAGATTCATCAAAAAGCTAGTATACAAGGTAGATACACCAACATCTACCACGTCTCATTGCAAGCAAAACAGTGGATTAGAAAAGAGGCACATAAAAAGAGCAGTTGGAATCTTCCCATACAATATAAGAGCAGACAATTCAATAGGTCTTGAATATCTCATTAAACATTTCTGTTCTGGACCTTATAAACATTTTTGTGGTACCCATGACTGCCATGGTGAAAGTGCTCAAGAAAATCAAAGTCAAACCCAACGCTACTTTAGAAACTCTGGCAAGACCATCAACTTAGTCATGGTGAATGCTTTGCTCATGTTTTCAGATGATGATCAGTCAAAGGCTCCCCAATTTTATATTAATGCATTTTATATCATGGTAAGGACTCATGGCATGAATGTTCCACATGTGTCAATAGATGGAGGGAGAAGTTTGAACATATGGTCGGAGATGACTACTAGAGCCTTGGGCATTAAATGAATACTATTGCAATGGTGGATGACATTTCATTTTATCCACAAGACCATATCAAGCCCTGCACACAAGAAGAGATAGTTGTAATGGCCATCGAAGACAGGTCTATGCAGAAGTCATTCAATTTATTCAAGCCCTCACCAAGAAAAGGACAACAATGAGAATCCAATTTGACGAGCTCAGGCCCATCAAAAGACTAGTGTATAAGGTAAAAGAGACCCACAAGTACTAAGTCTCATTTCAAGGTATCTCAATAGTGGATTAGACAAGATGAGCATAAAATAGAAGACCGATAAGAATCTTCCCAAACAATAGAAGAGTGGGCAACTTAGTAGGTCCTGAATATGCCACTAAGCATTTATCATCCAGACCTTATAAACACTTTTGCGGTACACATGACTGCCATGGAGAAAGCACTCAAGAAAACCAAAGTCAAATTAAGCACTACTCCAGAAACTCTAACACAAACCGTCAACTCGGTCATGGTGAATGCTTTGCTCATATTTTCAGATGACGATTTGCCCTAGCCTCCCCAATTCATAACAATGCACTTTATATCATGGTGAGTACTCGTGGCATGAATGTTCTGCATGTGTTAATAGATGGAGGGAGTAGTCTAAACATCTACTAGAAAATGACTACCAGAGCCTTGGGCATTAAAGATGAGCACTATACGCTAAACAACAAGAACATCTATGGCTTTGACAGGAGCAGAAAGATGGAGAAAGGAAAAATATACTTGGACCTGCATATTAACTTCACCATTCACTCAGCCCTCTTCTATGTGGTGGGTGTGCCACCATCTTACAACCAATTGTTTGTACGACAATGTTTCCATGATGCAAACATTGTGTCCTCTACTTTGTACCAACTCATCACATAGAGTCATGGATAGCCAAGAATCATGCATAGCCTATGATCTATTGTCCCGCATGCATGATTGAGATGCCAAGTGTCCAACACCCTAACGACTTTTACTTGAAAGATAGCCTTGACTGTCTCGGTTTGAACGAGCCTGAACTTATATAGTGGGTAAATACCATAAAATGTAAGGGGTGGACTTTCTACATGCTTGGATGTCAAATCAATGATGCTGTATAAGGAGACATCCTTTGTATGAACATTTTTTAGAACTATATGAAGGATTCCATTTGATGATCAAGGTGGATACAAACCATACACAAGCTTGGGAGCTAATAAATATGGTATTGTTGAACCCATCAACAGTGGATACGTGCATAAGGGTACAATGGGGCTCGGCTATAAGACAAGAGCGACCAAGGAATTAGTCAAGGAGAAATCCAAGAAGAAATGAGGTGAATAAAGAGAAAATCATTGTCGTTATTTCATTTTTCCTTTTTTTTTCTTGAATCTTTGTAGGGATGGTGGGGGTCCTCATTTTTCACATTTATCAATAAAGTTTGAATGATTTTGTCCATATCCATATATTCCTTCCTCTTCTCCTTTCTCATTATTTGTCTCACTATGCACATTACATATACATCTAGTTTATTTTCTTGTCATCACTCTTTACAAAATTAATATGTCATTCAAACCCATCTACAAGTTGGTCTTTAACCCCAATCTCAGACAATATAAGAATCCAAATGTTAGTGAGGTCAAGAAATAGGAATAACTAGTTTCATAGGCTGAACCAGTCTAACAAACAAAACAAGCAGAGCTGGAGTTGGATCATGCAGAGTTGGCTCAATTACAGAGAGAAGATCAACCACCAGTCCTACTCAACGATTCAAACAAGGAGGTGAATATTGGAACCCTAGAGGATCCCAAAATAATACAAGTTGGTGTCAATTTGGATCCAAAAGAAGAAAAAAAGTTGGTTTAGTTTCTCAAAAGATACAAAGAATTTTTTGCATAGACATAAAGACTTGCCAAAATTAAAGACTAAACTAGTAAAGCACATATTAATTCCCAAACCAAGGAGCCATCCAATCAAATGGAAACTGAGGAAACTGGATCTACAAGTCAAGGACAAGGCCAAAGAAAGATTGGAAGATCTACCCATAGCCAACTTTATTAGAATTATCTTGAGTGGTTTGCCAAAATAGTGGTCTTACCAAAGAAAAATAGGAAGATCTAAAACTATGTTGATTTTCAAGACCTCAACAAGGCTACACACAAATATGATTACCCTTAGCCAAATATCGATTTGCTAGTTGACAGTACAACTGGTCATTGTCATGTTCCTCTTCATAGATGGATAATATGGCTATAACCAGATCAAGTTTTTTCCCAAAGATCAACCCAAGACATCATTTACCACTCCTTATGGCAGTTTCTGCTATACAGTAATACCATTTAGACTAAAAAATACAAAGGCAACATACCAAAGAGCTGTGGCAACTATATTTCATGATCAGATGCACAAGTTTATGGATGCATATGTAGATGACATTCTGGTAAAGTCAAACATGCCAAGATCAGATTGGGTTTTGATTTAAATCTTTGATAGGTTTCCTGAATAAAAATTGAGATGAAATCTTTAGAAATACTTGTTCGGCATTGAATCAGGCAAACTCTTAGGATATATGGAAAGCAACCAAGACAATAAAGTTTATCTATCCAAAGCCAAAGCCATCATTGACATGTTAGCTCCAACTATTCTAAAAGAATTACATAGCTTACAAAGCAGAATGCAAGCAATCCGGTGATTTATTTCCAACCTAACCCTTGGATGTGAGCCATTCAATCCATTGCTGAGAAAGGTTGTCAAGTTTGAGTGGGGCCCATAATATCAAAAATCCTTTGAGCGTATCAAGAAATACGTGTTGAATCCTCTAGTTTTAGTTTTAGGATGCCCCTTGTTGATGTATATTTCTATTAACAACTCTGCTTATGGAAGATTTTTACAACAATACAAAAACTACTGTAAGATAAAACATGTCATATATTATGTCAGCAAAAAAAAAAATTCAACATGAAAAGAGATACTCAATAATGGACAAAACATGCCTCCCTATTGTCTCGAATGTCAGAAATTAAGACATTTTCTGCTCTCATGCAAAGTCAAGGTGGTTTCAAGATTGGATCCTCTCAAATAGATTATAGAGCAACCATTTCTCACATGAAGAATTGCCAAGTGGCAGGTACTCCTCATGCAGTATGACTTGGAATACATCTCTCGAAAATCTATCAAGGAAAAAATGTTGGCCGATCAACTAGTAGATTTCCCATTGGTTGAAGAACTAAAGGTTGATGATGATTCCACATGAGTTGGTCCTACACATTGAAACTACTCAACCATGAACAATGTTCTTTGATGGCCCCAAGAATATGGTTGGAACAAGTATTAGGATTCAACTACTTACCCTTGAAAAGGAGATAATCCTTTATTTTCTCGGGCTAGAATTCATTGCACTTACAACATGTCTAAATATGAAGCATTGATACATGGACTTAAAGTACAACTCAATTTCAACATAAAAAAAAAGTTCATGCCTATGGTGATTCCTTACTCATCCTAATCCAAGTTAATAAAGAATGAAAGGTGAATGATCCTAAATGAATACCCTATCAAAAAGTCACTTGAACCTTGGTACAACAATTTGAAGAATTCCAACTATTTCTTGGCAAGAGGGAGTTTAAGCAATTTGCAGATAGTTTAGCTTAGGATCCATTATCACTTTCAAGAAAAATGGACCATGTAGAAAACTTTCAAGGTTGGAAGACTGACTCAATCAACATGCCACCTTTTGGTGTAGGTAAACCATCTCGATTCTAGCAAAGTTCCATGGTAGCAAAACATCAAGGACTATTTGGAAATAGGAGATTTTCCTCTTGATATGCCCAAAATACAGCAGAGGGAAATATACACATGTCAGGTCGATATTTCATTTTAGCAAGTTTATTATATAGGCTTGGATTTAGATCAGAATATTCATGATGTCTTGACAAATTGAAAAAACAAGGAATGACCTGAAAAGCCCACGAAGGAATATGTGGAGGACACGCCAAATATCAAACCTTGGTCAAACAACTGATTTGAGCAAGTTACTACTGGCTAACGATGCAACAACATTGCTACAGGTTTGCCAAGAAATGCCTGAAATACATACTTACGTTGATGCCATACACGCTTTGGCAGCATATTTACATTATGTGGTATCACCATGGCCTTTTTCTATGTGGGCATTTGATGTAATAGGCCCTATCAATCCTCCTATGTGAGATGGATATAAGTATTTGCTTGCTACAACAAAATATTTCACTACTGGGTGGAAGCCATCACCCTGAGAACTATGGAAGGCAAGCACATATTCTCTTTTATCCACAAAAATATCTTATGCAAGTTCAGGTTCCCATGATATTGTGTTTGATAATAAAACAAATTTCAAGAATAAGAGGATGTGTGGTTTCTGCTTAAAGTTTAGGATCAAACATCACTTTTTTGTTACCCTACTATCTACAAGGAAATGGCCATGTAGAAGCAACAAATGAAATCCTAATCTAAATCATGAAAAGAACCATTGAAACTGGCCGAGATTGGCATGAAAAGCTGCATGACACACTATGGGCCTACATAGCCATCGTCAAAACAATGACCAATACCACTCCAACAAAATTAGTATATGGCATAGACATAGTCCTCCCTCTACAAATACAAAAGCCAGTCTACAGGTTTGCATCCATTATCGAACTTCTCATGAACCAATATCAAAGCAACATATGTTAAAATTAGACATACTAAAGACTACGAGTAGCTGAACATGCAAAGGCATATCGATAGATGGTAGTCTGACACTATGCCAAATCAATGATAGAATGGAATTTCAAAGTCAATAAGCTAGTGTTAAGATCAACCATTCTGTGGAAAAATTGTCCTCATAGAAAGTAGATGCCAAACTGGGTTGGGCCTTATGTTGTCAAGGAAGCTCTGCTAAACAAATCGTACCAATTGATCGATGCCGATGGAGTTGAATTGCCTGATCTTATAAATGTTCTTCATTTGAAAAAATTCTATGTATAATCAAGTTGTATCAAGCATTTTCTATCAAACAATTTTTCTTGATAGTCAGACTAATCTCTCTCTCCCTACTCTTGCATTCTCTTCACTGCCCTTCATATTGGAGCATCTTTTTTTTACAAAAGTAACGTGTCTCACACAAGAAAATGACCACAAAAGGTTTTTCAATAACAGCAATTCTAAGGGCTTGTAAAAAATCCACAAGTTTTTCCATTCGAACGTGCATCAATTTTCCAAGTCTTTCAAAGCTCATAGTTTTTTCAAATCTCGTACTTTGATGAACATGAGTGTTTAGTCCTATACAAGTTTTTTTTTTACTTTGCATTCTAATGCACAAAGGGTTTTCACATTTTGCACTTAGGCGCATGCAAGTTTTTAATTTCACACATCAGTGCTTGCAAGTGTCCAATTTTGTGCAGCAGAACACTCAAAATTTTTTATTTCACAACTTTTTAAAATGATTTCAGCACACATTTCCATGCTCCAGCACACCATTTTTGCACTATGGTACATAAAGTTTTGCAAAAACATGTATAAGTTTTCACGCTTCGGTGCCCCCAAGTAAACATGCCTTGATGTAAAATTTTGCACTTCGGTGACCCCAAATAAATGTACTAGTTACACAAAGTCTTCAAACTCCAATGTTCTACTATAAGGTTTTATGCTTCCGTGCACACAGGTAAATGTGCCTCGACATAAGATTTCTCCTTTGCCTTGCTCAAGTAAACGTACCAGTGCATAAATTTTGAGCTTTGGCACATACAAATCCCCGTGTTTTGGTGTAAGATTTCAGGATTCGGTGCACACAAGAAATCATGCTTTGGTATGAGATTTTACATTTCAGTGCCACTAACTAAATGTGCATTGACATAAGATTTCGTGCTTTGGTGCAGACAAGAAAATATACCAATTCCCAAACTCTCGTGTTTTGGTATAAGATATTGCACTGTGGTGCCCCCAAGTAAATGTTTTTTGGCACATGATTTTATGCTTCGATGCATACAAGTAAATGTACCATTGTATAAGATTTCACATTTTGGTGCGTACAAGTACACTTCACCACATGATTTTCTACTTTGGTGCACATTTTCACACTTCAGTGTATATTTTTGTGTCTTGGCATATATAAGCATTTTAAGACTGACAAACATTCCTTACAAGCTATCATATTGAATGTTGCAAGCACTTAATGATTTTAATTTCTTCAAAATGACAAGAAAATTTCAGCCAATGATATTATGATCATCAAAAGATGAGAGTTTAAACAAGACCACATTACAATCCCTGAAGAAATCTCAAGGAAATAGAGGAAGTCAGAGTTTAGAAAATGCCACTGACTTTTACCTCCTAATAAAACAAAAGCTTTCCAAGAATCAATCAGAGAACAAAAAATTAAGTTGACCCAAGCAAAATAGGCAAGATATGACAAGATGAGCATTGAGAGATAGGCTCGGGGTAAATGTAGTTGTTTCATTGTACTCAAGAGTACCAGTGGGCATAAAGTTGATTTGCACCTATTCTGTGAAGTTATGTTATCTATGAACATTTGTCTAGTCATGTCTTCTAAAGCCTTCTGAGCTTAAGCAAGTAAGTCTGAGGGATGTTCTACACCTAGTACCCTAAGGCCAGCTTGTATAGAACTCATTACAAAGGTTCAGTAGGGAGCCCTATAGACATGACATTGTACATGACAAAGCTACATAATCATCAAAGTGATAGAACCTCATAGTAGCCAATGGAGTAGTGAGAGATATACCTTGTAGGTGAAGGTCGGCTTGAAAAATCAAGAAAGTAAGAACAAGAATGAAAAGAGCAAAAAAAAAGTCAAGATTCTAAAAAGTCAAAACAAGCAAAATGTCTACTGAAAAATCAAGGTTGCTCAAGTCAGGAATCCTCTCATGATAAAAACGTAAGCTTCTTGTGATTATGAAAGGGAGTCGGGATGGCAGCAAATACTATACTAGGAAACCCTATGACATAGAGAACAATTCTTCATGGCTTATCATTTGAAAATGAATGAAAAAACATTTTAAATGAATTTCATAACATTGGCAGACAAGTTTTGATCTTGCAAAAATGACATGATGCATATGCTTCACCAAACAAAGGGATTTTATTAAATTTTACAAGCATCTCACAAGTATTTGACAGGTTCATAAGCATTTCACAAGCATTTTCAAGCACTCTACAAGTATTGTGCCAATATTCACACTGGAGAATTTTTTAATATTTCAAAATGGATTTTCTTTTCGAAAGTCCCATTTCAAAGATGTCATCATTTTTATGGTTGGTATTCTGCCTTTGCCACTAAACATAGTTTCCTGGCTTAGTAGCAAAAAGAGGCATTAATGAATACTCAAAATTTTCACAAGTTTAAATGATTGTTTTACCATTTACCTAAGCCACCATTACTATGATATCATTATTTTTCCCTGGCTTCATGTCACTTTGACTAAAAAAGTAGGGATTTTGACCAAAACTTTAAAAATTGCCTAACATTTGAATAATTAGCAATTTCTCAATTTTACATGACTTCAAGAGTCGTTAGGGTAAACTGACGAGGGCATCCTCAACTTGAAGTCAGCTCACTCTAGCTCAACCAACTCATTGAAACCATGCACCTACCAAGTACCAAAACCAGGTCAGTTTGAACTGAGCTGAACATAAGTTCTCTTCAGTGTATATAGAGTATTTCATCAGTTACTTTTAGTTCCTGGATCAAGACTTGAGTTCCAGATCTTTGTCTTAAAATAACAGTGACACTTTCTCATCACCGCTAAGAAGTCTAAGTTAAAATTTTCACAATCTACACCGTGTTAGCTCATACTAAGCTAAGATCATATTCTTCAGTGTCCAATATGAGTATTTCAGATTTTGACTTCAGTTCATTCATTTGAATTTGAGTTCAATTTTCATTTTACAAATTTACTAAGGTTCAGACATCCACTTTTCATGTAGCTCTCTTCCATACTCAATTTTGACCAGTTCAAGAGTCAATTTCTTGATTTCCTTACATGGATGCTGTTGAAACAGTAGAAACACGAGAAATAAAGGTCCAACACGGATGTAACGTGGAAAACCCTCAACGAGAGGAAAAAAACTACGGGTGAGGAGGTCTGATGCCCACTAGCCACCAGATTCTCTCTCTCTTAAAACTTCATTAATTAATAAGATTAGGGTTTACAATGATATAAGTAGTCCCCAAACCAAAGCTCACTGGATCGGGTCTAGACCCAAACCCGATCCTGCTAACTGCTGTCATAAGAGCTGTAGCCACGCGGATAGGGAGTCGATACAAGCCTTCAGACACCAAACCAAGCCTTCAGTTCACAGTTCAACTCCTTTGTAATCTTGCTAACAGATAAAAGATTCAAGGAAAGATGGGAAACATGTAAGGCTTCATGCACTAAAAACTTGTTTAACAAAGGAAGACTCCCTTTTCCTACCACAGAGGTAAAGGAACCATCGGCAAGAGAGACACGTTCCTTTCTAGAAGATAGCTTATATTCATGAAAGAGCTTAGGATTGCTAGTCATGTGATGAGTGACACCATTGTCAACAATTCACTCTCCCATGCAAGAATTACCTTTCTCACCCAAAATAGCCAGTGCATGATTGACCTTCACATCATCTGACGCTTCGACCTGACCAATATCAATCTGGCTCAAATATTCTCGAAGTTGACGAATCTGTTCAGCAGAGATAGAAGCTTTGCCTTCACTAGAGTTCGTTGCATTAGAGACAAGCTTCTTCCCACCAGAAGACCTCCCCCTACTATTCTTCTTTTCAGGATGCAGGTCCCAATAAAACTTCATAATGTGACCTAGTTTCTTGTAGTACATTTCCGAGGAGGACGGGCAGTTTTCATAGAGGCACAGCTAACCAAGGCTGACTGTTCATTATGTGACATGTGATCCCCCTTTCTGCCACTTATGACTAGTCGCCTTTGCTCTTCAGCTTCAACACGGGAGTAAACATCTTCAATACTGAATGATTCTTCAGAATTAAGAATCTGACTCCTTATATTTTCGAATTCATCGCTTAGTCCAGCTAAGAATAGGAATATCCTACTCTCCCATTCTTGGGCCACATAATGCATCTGGTCTTGATGAGAGTTCCAAGTATCATTGAATGGTTGTCAAGATCCTCCCATTTGGATTTTAGTGCTGCATAGAAATCTGCGACCGAGAGATCCCCTTGCCTTAGAGCATACACATCCTTCACCAGTTGATACACACGAACCTTCCTCTTCTTCTGGCCATACATTTGTACCAAAATAATGCACATATCCCTCGCAGTCTTCTTCCGAAGAATGAGAGATAAAATATCAGATGACACCGAATTGACAATCCAAGTTTTCACTTGATTGTCCTCAAGAAACCAAGTATCCCAAGCCATACTATTTGCAGCAAGTTCAACCTTACTTCCATTCACATAGGCAATATGACATCGACCAACAATACCCATAGTAATGGCGGCGGACCACTTAAGATAGTTTTCCTTGATAAGGCGAATGGTAGTGACCTGAACCGGAACACTCTTAGTTCTATAATCCCTGATTTCAGTCTGATCAGTGTTGACGGTCGACGAGGAAGACGCTGCCATGATCACGAACCAGTCGGCAACAACAAAAAAAGGCACTAACGCCAACGGAGGGCACTGGCAGCAGCAAGAAGCACCGACGGCAGGCTGGACACCAGCGGCACCAGGACAAACTCGGAAGGCCACGAGAGAGAGATCAGCAGCAGGGAGTGGTGGCAACACCAGAGTAGCAGCAAAGGAGCGGCGGGAGCAGGACGACGATCAGCGGCAGGGAGCTACTACGGGAGAGCAAGGTCTTGCGATGAAGGTAGCAGGCGATGCTGGGCACGAACACACGACAGTAAAACTAGGGCTGAACCAGCTCGCCGAACAATGCATGGGGTGACGCTGAAACTTCACGGCTGCAGAAATAGGGCAGTCGATGGCGCAGAAGGGACTCGTCAGGTGACGTTGGGCTTGGGCGTTGATACCAAGCAGTGTCGGGTGCGTCGGGCGGTGAACAGAGTCGAGCAGTGAACATTATCGAGCGATGAACAGTGTCAAGCGACAGAGAGATCCGGCCGAAACTTCACGGCAAACTAACACTTTTTCTCATGAACCTGGCTCTGATACCATGTTGAAACGGTAGAAACATGAGAAATAAAGATCGAACACGGATGTAACGTGGAAAACCCTCAACGAGAGGGAAGAAACCACGGGTGAGGAGGTCTGGTGCCTACTAGCCACCAGACTCTCTCTCTCTTAAAACTTCATTAATTAATAAGATTAGGGTTTACAATGATATAAGTAGTCCCCAAACCATAGCTCACTGGATTAGGTCCAGACCCAAAACCGAATACTGAAAGCCTTCAACAGATGCAATCAACAATACTTCAAGAAAGTATTTTAAGCTCTGGATCGGATGAACATGGTTTACATCAAAAGTTTCCATTTTACCATTCCTAGGCTCTAGAAAACGGCCATCTTACTACCTGTAAAGATTGAGTTTTTTAGTTTTGGAGGTACAAATGAGGTCATTTTTTTCATGGGACACCTCATTTTTAACATATGCACGTCCCAGTGTGGTCATGCCCTTGGTGTGGTTTCACGACCTACCTAGTGACAAATAATATGATTAGTCATTAACCTCAATTAGAGGTGTTAACCCACTCCCCTACATGTCTAGCAGCTTCACAAATAAAGAACCCTACAACTATGGTTCCATGTCTTCCCAAATTCACCCCTTGTTAATATAGCTCATAAAAGACTATAAAAGCCCACCTTTTTTTTAAAAAAAAAAACTCTAATTAAGACCCAAAAAAGGAGCCTTACGACTTTAGCCTCGTTTGAAAATTACCAAACTGAAATTTCTCTCCTTTCCCAAACAATTTGTGCTCAGTACTCCATCCTAAGCCGTCTACGCCAGAAATTAAAGAAAAATCCTTCAAAATCCCAAACTGTATGTCTCATTCAGCCCCTATAAACAAGAAATACATTTTTCATCAAGAATCTCATGCCAAGACCCATTAAAACTGGATTCTCTATCATAAATTAACAAGTTAGAGATTCAAACTTCTAATCTAAGAAAGAATTTTAAAGTTGAAGGAGAAAACAAAATTCAGATAAACTTAACTCCACTATTGACCGTCTCCTTCTACTTTATGTCTCAATCCCTCGTCTCTTCCATAATTCTTCCTTCACCTCTCCCACTCTTTCTCTCTTGTTCTTCCTCTCTCATCCTCTCGAACTCCCTCTGTCTCTTGCGAACAAAGAAGAAAAAAAGAGGTGGTAAGGCTTTGATAAGCCCTCCCCTCTCAAAAAAATTTCCAACATCGACCGTTAAAATATGCAAGATTTTAAAAAACGGTCCCTAGTTTTCTTAAACAGCCCCATGAAATAAATACAGGAAAGAAAAATAAAACAACATGGTTGCAAGGAGAAATAAAAGGAAAGGAAAACTTAATGTAAATCCAATCCCTCCAAAATTGGAGGAATTGAGATGGAAAGGAAAATGGTTGCTCATCTCTTTTTTTCCTTTCCTTTCCTTTCCTTCCTTTCTCCCACTCCCTTTCCTTCCCTTTCCCTCCATCCAAACAGGCCATTAGTGGAACAAAATGTCAAAATTGTTATCCCTCCATCCAAACAGGCCTTAGTGGAACAAAATGTCAAAATTGTTAAAGTGGTGCTGTATAAAGGGTGGGTGCCATTGGCATAACTGTGGCTTTTTTAAACAGCACCGATCTCCTTATCAACGAAGACTCCACAACCTGTGAATTTTCCTTTGCTTGGTAACAGTTGAAAATATCAAATCTGAATACTAATTAGAATGGGGCACAACAATCAGAATGGGACGTGGCAAACGATGTTGGTGACTAATTTTGAAGTCCAAGCCTAATGGATCAAACCCAAGGTCAACAACACCGATTTATGCTTTATAAAGATGATAATATTTTAAAAGTACTCGGATAAGTTTTGTAATATTTTGAAATCAATAATCTGATTTTTTTTCTTTGCGTTTAGAAAGCATCTTAGACATTCAAATACATAAATTCCTTTATACTTATATATTTGGGAGTATGCATCTTAAACATTCAAATACATAATTGTTTTATATTTATATATTTGGGAGTTCAACGTCTAACTTATGGCGTTTTATAGATCAATTTATTTGGTTGGAAGTGAGATAAATTGTAACATACTGAAAATTAATGAAATTTTTTACAAATACCCTCAAAATTTTATTTTTGTTATCCAAGGAAAAACCCATGTTTCAAAAAATGAAAACATGAATATTTATTGTCAACGAACTCAGGAACCAAACTTCAAAAACTTCTTAAACAATAGGCTTTCACAAAATGGTTTCACATAACAAAAGCTTTTCAGGATCCCGAACGCTACCGAAAACGTCACGGTGAAACTTTATCTATTCTATTAGACCGTAATAATCAGACCAGATTGTCGTCTGGAATCGATGACATGACAAACGTCGTCTCGTCCCAAAACTGGAGATCCAGTTGGATTCTGAGGCATAGTGAGCTGGCTTGAAGTTTACGAACAAGGTCAGCGGCGATCCCGAGTCGGGTTTTTTCGCTTCTTCCGCCGTTCATTTGGCGATTCCCCACGAGAGAATGGAGTTGCCGAGGGTCGAGCAGCTGAGGGAGTTCATCGCCCTCTGCAGGTCGGACCCTTCTGTCCTCCAAGACCCTTCGCTTTTGTTCTTCCGGGAATACCTCACCAGGTTGGAACTACTCTTTCGTTTTGTCTCCTTGAAGTTCACGAGGTATTGCTTGATCCTTGCCATTCTTGTGTTTAATCCCTTTTTTGTTCCCTGGTTCTTTGTTTTATGTTCTCCTGGTAGTTTGGGGGCTAAGCTTCCATGGGACAGCTCCAAATCGGTAACGTTTTCTTTTCATTTTTCTTCTTTTTGTTTTCCTCTTTTCTGCTCATTTTCTTGCACTTTTGGTGTGTTTTGGCAGTTGGAAATGGGACCATAGGTGCATGCTGTATTTTGGAAGTGTATTAGGGTTTTTATGGAGTTCTATTTTGGTCTTGGTTAGGTCTGAGTGTATGAAAGTTGATGAAAAGAAGAATGAAAGTGGTTGTTGGCTCGTGAATTATTTGTGAATGTTGAGAATTATCTTTGTTAACTTTTGAATTATTCAGTCCTTTTATGCTAAAAAATACAATTTGACGCCGTTAAAATCCCGTAGATTTTGCTTCTTGAATTTTATCGAGGGCCTCGACGCTAGTAAACTCGATTGCTCTGCTTCCTATATCTTGATATGCTTCTCATTGTCTTCAGTTTTTTCTTTATACGTGATCAAATTTATTGTATACTATACAATGTATACATCTTCATGATGTTTCTTCGTGATTCGGATTGGTCCTTTCGATAGTTCTTGTCTCCGCATATTTTTATCAACTCCTTGTAGGCTATGAAGCTATGTCACATGGGTGCGGGTGCTGGTGCCGGTGCAGAATGCGGCAAGTTCCAAAAAAAAATTGGGTGCGGATGCGGCGAGAGTATATATATATATATATATGTTATTTGTTAAAGACTATAAGTAATTTTAGTTGTCTATATTTTTAAACTTTTTTTTTTATCAAGGTTACCTTGAATCGATATATCAATAAAAACTCGGCCAACTCATTTTTCAGAATGGCCAAAGCTCATTTGACGCCGTGTTGGGCCGCACCAGCACCCACACCTATGTCACATGGGTACGGGGTACGAGTGCTGGTGTAGGTGCGAGTGTCGGTGCGGGATGCGGCAAGTTCCAAAAAAATTTGGGTGCGGGTGCGGCGAGAGCATATATTATATATATATATATATATATATTATATATATATTTATATGTATGTATATATGTATGTATGTATGTATGTATGTATATGTATATTATATACATAGATATGTATGTATACGTATATTATATACATATATATGTTATTTGTTATATATTACTTTTATTTGTCTATATTTTTAAACTCTTTTTATCAAGGTTACCTTGAATCGATTTATCAATGAAAACTCGACCAAAACATTTTTCAAAACGGCCAAAACTCATTTGACGCCGTGTCGAGCCGCACCATTACTAGCACGCATGCCAATGCGGGTGCGCCACCATAGTTGGCACACCCGTGTGACTTAGCTTGTAGGTCACTCTAGATGCTGCTGCCATTTAAATTTTGAAGTGGTGCTATTTTTGTTTCTTTCACTAACTGTTAATTTTCTGTTGAGAATTGCAATTCATCTTTAACATGTGCATGTATGCATCCAGAGCTTCATGGAACAGCATTCTGATGCAAAAATGTCTTGTGGAAGTTCCATAGATGATCCTGATGATGACATAGTTGAGTCCGATATCGAGTTACAAGGTGATGTTGTTGAACTTGACAATGATCCCCCACAAAAGGTGAACTTGCTTCAGTGCATTCATTTAGTAGGGAACTTTTTGCAGCGGTTCAAAATATTATGTATTAACTTGGTTGAGTTATCCAGATGGGGGATCCATCTATAGAGGTAACACAAGAGCACTGCGATGCTGCTCAAATAGCCAAGGCCAGAGCCATGGTGGCGATTTCAGAAGGCAAAACTGAATTGAATCTGTTGTTTCCATGTTTAGTTTCAGATTTGTCTTCCTTCTGTGATAAATAAAGAAACTTATATTTCAGGCAGGTTGATTGAGGCCATTGACGATCTTACAGAAGCAATATTACTGAATCCAGGTTCTGCCATCCTATACGCTACTAGAGGTAAAATTATTTCTCCGATTCTCTTAATTTTCATTCTCATAGATGCAACACTTATTTTTCATCGTTATGTAGCTTTAATATAATCTGGTAACCTCATGAAAGTAACTTCCTTGCAGCTACCGTCTTTGTAAAACTAAGCAAGCCGAATGCTGCCATTCGAGATGCTGATGCAGCTTTGCAGGTTTTGCTTCCTACTACAACTCCATCTTTGAGATGAGGATTGCCTTTTCTTCCTTTTTTTTTCTCCTTTGGTCCTTGGCCGACTGAGCTTTGCCTTGGTTCTCTGAACTTTATCTTTAGATTAATCCTGATTTAGCAAAAGGATACAAATCTCGAGGCATGGCTAGGTCTATGATTGGTGAATGGCAGGAAGCTGCCAAAGATCTGAACCTTGCATCAAATTTGGACCATGATGAGGAAATAAGTGCAATGCTTAAAAAGGTATCCTTTTGAAGTTCATATTTTCTATGCAAGAGCTTTTAATGCTTGTGTTCCCTCTAAACTCAATCAGGTTACCCCAAATGCCCGCAAGATTGAAGAACACAAAAGAAAATATGAAGGGTTGCTGAAGGAAAGGGAACGTAAGAAAGCTGAGGAGGTAAGGTTATGTTGAGGCTGAAATAAAGGTTGGTTTGCACATGGGATTTCATATTTAGTTTGGTGCCCTTAAGTTGAGAAGAAAATGAAGCCTAATGTGATAAATGACTTGTTCATGACTGGTCCCAAATGTGGCCAGGCTAATCTATGCCTATTAAAGGTTCTACGTCCAACCTTAAGTCAGATGCTGTATCTTCTAGGGCTAAACCTAGCCCCAGGTTGATCGATCTGGACTTTTTAACAAGTTTTCTTTCTTTCATTTGGTGAGTTTGGGAGGAGGGGGTAGTTGAAGGGAAAGAACTTGAAAATAGCCCATTGAGCTATCTCCATCTAGCGTTCCACACATTGTATCAGCAACATCACAATGGTATTCCATCTGAATTCCTGTTGTGTATTTTCTTAGATAGAAGTCATAGTCAAAAATTCATGCAGATGACCTGATTAGTATATTTTCAGATGTATCTATGTTCTATGTTAAAAAATTCTATTTTGTCAAGAGTGTTAGACACAGCCTAAGATATGAGTTGAACTTAGAAGTTAGAACCTCAATGGGACTTGGCAAAAGTGAAATAGTAAATGGTCCATGTTGAAGCCGTGAGGTTTGGAGATGGTAGATCGTGACTTGTGAGATGTGGAGAGAGTGAGAGAGTAGCAGCTGTAAGGCTTGGGGAAAGAAAACTTGGTTATTCACTAACCCTAATCTCCATTATAAAGAGATTAGGGTAGAAAGGAAATTTACAGATTACATTAAACAGAAATAAAGAAAATATTAAAGAGATCTTGTAATTCTTTAATATTACAAAAAGCCACTTAGAAACATAAACTCTTCTAATTTAACACTCCCCCTCAAGCTGGAGCACATATATTAAACATGCTCAACTTGTCACAACATCTAGAAAAATCACCAATAGGGAGAGCTTTGGTGAAGATATCTGCAGCTTGATCTTCTGAAAGAACATGAATAATGACAATGGTTCCTCCTTGAACGAGATCCCGAATGTAATAGTAGTCCACTTCAATATGTTTAGTTCTCTCATGGAAAACTGGATTGTTTGCAATGTATGTGGTTGCTCGATTGTCACAATATATCTTCATGGGAAGCGGAATCGACACACTTAGGCTAGATAGCATGGATTTAGCCCAAGTCAGTTCTGCTGCAGTTTGAGCCATAGCTCTGTATTCGGATTCTGCACGAGATCTTGACACCACATCTTGTTTTTTGCTTCGCCATGATATAAGGTTGCCTCCCACAAATACACAGAATCCTGTGGTAGATTTCCTATCTTCGACTGAGCCGGCATAGTCAGCATCACTATAGGCTTTCACTTCTAGGGTTTTGCCTTTTGTGAACAAAAGGCCTTTGCCAGGAGACGATTTCAGATATTTGACTACCATCAAAGCAGCATCCCAATGAACTTTCATGGGTTTTCCATAAATTGATTTAGTTTCCCCACTGCAAAGCTAATGTCTAGTCTTGTCACAGTAACAAGAATTTTCCAATAAGGGATCTATATGATCGAGAATCCACTAATTCTGCTTGGTCATCATGAAGATGTATGCGTGGATTCATAGGTAGATTAGCTGATTTAGCTCCTAGTATCCCAGTGTCCTGCAATAAATCAAGAACATACTTCCGTTGAGAGAGAATGACACCATCTCTATTTCGAGCAACCTCTATTCTCAAGAAATACCAAGACCTTTCGTCACAAAGTGTTTTTGAAGAAACAACTTTGCATCAAAAATTTCTTGATCAGAGTCACCTGTCAGGATAATATCATCAACGGAAACAACTAGAATGATGATACCCTGGGAAGTCTTTTTGATAAATAGAGAATGATCAAGAGGAGATCTCGCAAAGCCACACTTTGAGACTACCTCAGAGAACTTGTGAAACCACGCACGAAGACTCTGCTTGAGTCCATAAATAGCTTTCTTCAGTTTGCACACTTTTCCACACTCCCCTTGTCGTTCAAACCCTGGTGGTTGTTACATATAGACAGTCTCATCGAGATCACCGTACAAAAAAGGTGTTTTTGACATCAAGTTGATACATGTACCAGTCATGGTGTACAACCACAGAAATAATAAGACAGAATGGTTCCCAACCGAGCAACCGGAGAGAAGGTATCAAAGAAATCCACTCCGTAGGTCTACGTGTAGCCCTTAGCAGCTAACTGAGCTTTGTATCGTTCCACAAACCCATCGGAATTATATTTCACTGTGAATACCCACTTAGAGCCAACAATGTCACAATCAGGAGGAGGATCAACAAGTTCCCAGGTGTCTCGCTGAACTAATGCACCCATCTCATCTTGCATAGCCTGTCTCCATTGGGTATCTAATAAAGCTTGCTGGTTGACACATAGGAATTGTATGAGCAGTACCGTCAGTAGACACAAAATGAGATATAGGATGCATAGTACATTGTCGCTTGTCTTTGCGAAGAACAATAGGTAAGTCTTGACAGGGATTAGACGGAGTAAGGTTACTCACTTTAGATGAACTTACCTCTTGAGAAGCGCTTGGTGGAAGCTATGAGAAAAGGGACATCTACTTTCTACCGGATCCAGTGGGTATTGCAACATCATCGATCACCTCATTGTCCTCCTCCTTCCAGTGACATCTCAGACTTGGTCATCCATTTGTTTTCAAGCTCCGTCACCTTCTTCCTCATCTTTCAGTACCAGAGTCATTTCAGTGTGAAGCCTGTCAACTAGGCAAACACACCCGTAGCAGTTATTCATCGAGTCTGAGTCCGTTCAGTTGTGGACTATTTGATCTTCTTCATGTTGATGTGTGGAGTCCTAGTAAAGTTGCTAGCAGGTTAAGATTTCGTTATTTCCTTGTCATTGTTGATGATTATTCTCGAGTCACTTGGGTCTTCCTTTTGAAAGAAAGGTCTGAAGTCGTATGTACTCTCAAAAACCTTATTATTGAAATAAAGTCCCAGTTTGGTATTCTTGTCAAAAGCATTCGCACTGATAGCGCTCTTGAGTTCAAGGCATCTACCTTAATGAAGTTTTACTCTGATAATGGCATTTCTCTTCAGTTTACCTGTCCCCATACTTTCCAACAAAATAGAGTAGTTGAGCGAAAACATCGCCAACTTTTAAATGTGGCTCGTTCCCTAATGCTTCATAATAATTTACCTGCATACTTTTGGGGAGATGTCATCCTCACTACCTGTTACTTGACCAATCGTTTACCATCCTCCTCCATTGACAACAAGGTTCCCATTAAACTTGTGCACCCACAACGACCTTTGTTTTCCTTGGCTTCCAAAGTATTTGGTTGCACATGCTTTGTTCACATACTTGGACCCACATGTGATAAATTGGGTGCCCAAGCCATTAAGTGTATCTTTATAGGCTACTCCAGAAACCATAAAGGCTACAAATGCTTTGACCTCCTTGACTCAAAAGGAGTATATCAGTGTGGATGTCACATTCTTTGAGTCTAAACATTATTATAGTTCCTCTCCTATCTCTACTGAGATGCCACGATCGCCAGACCCACTATCTATTCTTCCTATTCCTTTGGAGTCATTTCCTTTTGAATCTACTTCTAAAGAATCTTCAACTGTAGTGTCCAAGTTTCGTGATCCTCCGCTGGTCTACACACGTCGACAGGACCCCTCTCATGATCCTTCACCAAGCGCTTCTCAGGAGGTAAGTTCATCTGAAGTGAGTAACCTTAGTCCGTCTGATCCCTGTCAAGACTTACCTATTGCTCTTCGCAAAGACAAACGACAATGTACTCTGTATCCTATATCTCATTTTGTGTCTACTGATGGTGTTGGTAAAAGTATGCAACAATTTATTCAAGCTTTGATACCATGTTGAAGCCGTGAGGTTTGGAGATGGTAGATCGTGAGATGTGGAGAGAGAGAGAGTAGCAGCCATAAGGCTTGGAGAAAGAAAACTTGGTTGTTCACTAACCCTAATCTGAGATTAGGGTAGAAAGGAAATTTACAAATTACATCAAACAAAAATAAAGAAAATATTAAAGAGATATTGTAACTCTTTAATATTACAAAGAGCCACCCAGAAACATAAACTCTTCTAATTCAACAATCCAAATAAAGGGAAGCAAATAAAATGTACTGTTACATATCTCGAAGTAAAGAGCTTGCTTGGGTGTTAGGCCCCCTACCTTTATTCCAACAAAATGGTTATATACAAGGGAAGCCAGCCCCTTACCTTTATTCCAACAGAATGATTATATACAAGGGAAGGCCAAAACAGACCTTAACAATATGCACAAAGGGTGGACCCAAACCCTCACCAAAAAATTGTTGTAGAACATAGCCTACAAGCTATGTATTTACATATTCAAGTCAGCAAAATAGTCATGAAGGTCATTGGCATGATCCATAATCAGTCGTCCTATGTCAACTGTAGCAGCACCCTGCTCCACAGAATTTCTCACCTGAAATTGATCAAAACGCCTGCTCCAACCTGCATTTGGCCGTCGCCCTTCCAATCTCTGCCTAATTTTTCTCATCCAATCTTTGATAGGGGAAATGATGGCATAGTCACCACTATATTCCTTTACATATCTTAATAGTCAAAAGTGCACCTAGGCACCTCCCTAGGTGCCCAACTTTTGGACTAGGCTGGGTCACGTAGGCAGCAAAGCCAGAAAATATTTTTTGTTCTTTTTTCTCCTACTTTCTTTCTCTTCATCTTCTATTTTTGCCTTTTTTTCAACCTTTCCTATTGTTTTTCCCATTTTCTTCTCCTTCTCCTTCTCTTTCTTCTTCTTCTTCTTCTGCCTGATCTTTTTTCCTTTCATACACTGTTTTAGGCCTGCTAGTGCTTTTGACTACTAAGTTAAATATTAATTTCAGCATCATAACTAGCACATTTCTTAATGAAACACATGACTATCAACTTATAACAACAAAACAATTAAGTTGCAGATAACACTAGCACGTTTAACATTCCATAGCCTGTTATCTTGATCTGATGCACTGTACAATCACCATCTTAATTATTTCACATGCAGCAACTAAATGAAGGGAGTTAACTGTGAGAAGGTAAGTAAGAATCATGTCTCCTAAGCTCAGGAAGCAACCACGCTACTTAGATTTTGGCACCACTTGGTCACACTTATTCAAAACTTTTATGAGCTCAGTAGTTCGGTCCAACTCCTACGGTCATTTGAAATACAAATGAAATATGTTATATTTTATTACTGTTGTCAAAGGCCTTGTTTGAAGTGCTTGATTTCTACATAAACAAGTTTAGAGTTTATATCTTATCCCAAAAGAAATCGGTCTGGTTTGAATTAAAGAGCAAGAAGTTAAGATTCTCCTACTTTCATGGTAAAAGATATATTTCTTTCCCATAAAGCTGAAATGGGCATAACTTATTGCAAAATTGTACCGAGCATTAAAGTCATACATCATCATCATCACCTTCTTCTTCTTCTTCATTTTTTTTTTAAAACTTAAGAACCACAAAAAAATCTAAGTTCAAAAGCAAGTATATTGTTGTTAAAGATACAAAAAGGGGTTTTCTGAAATATTAGGAAGTTAGGGAGGATCTCTTTAAATGTTTTGTTGTTTTTAGTGGACTTCTCTTGTAATTTTCCCTAACCCTAATCTCTTAATAGAGATTAGGGTCACGTAATGAACTTCAACTTTTTGCCGCCTCTCTCTCTCTCTCTCTCGCAACATGGTATCAGAGCGGGTGTGGGCGTCGACGGCAGGGTGCGCTTTCCGATGACCTTCTCCGGCGACAATCTTTCCGGCGAATAGCCAAGTGAGTTCCTTTTTTTTCGTCCTCTCTCTTGTCATCGCTACTCCTTATTCCCTCTTATCACCCAATAAGGAGACAGTGAGAGAATAGGGGTTGGGCGTGCCGTGTGAAGGAGGACCTGATCACGCCTATGTGGAAGGCGTGATCAGATCCTCATATTGGTCGTATGAAGCAGACTATTGTGGATGCAGCGTGACGTGTGACGCTGTGGTTTGTGATGATCGTAAATACAATTTCGGTAAAGTCAGGCTGCGTGAGGTGTTGTGGATGCTTTGTGGAGTCTATATGCTGCTTATAAATTCAGTTTTTTGAATATGATCAGAATTTTTCTATAGATCGTGGATACAAATTCAGTAAAGTAAGGCTGCGTGAGGACTGCTGCTGATCCTTAGTACAAGTTTTTGTTTGATTTCGTGGATTTCTTTGACACGTGGACAGGAAGTTTTAGGAGAACTAGCTGCTGTTATAAGTGGCAGCAGTCTTCAGTCGTTGGGAGCAGCAGTCTTCAGTCGTTGGGAGTTCATTCTTGTTTTTGTCATCGGCTGAACCAGATCTGAAGTGACAGTAATTTCCTAGCCCTCTTTCTTTAAACGTTTGCGTCAATCTGGTCTTCTTTATTTACTATGGCTGAAAACAGTAAATCTGAAGGGTCTACTGACTACAAGATGGCTCGGAATTCATTTTCTTATGGAACCACGATGAAACTTAATGGCTCAAATTATGAAATATGGTCTAGGGTATTCATAATGTCGGTGGCTGGTCATAGGAAGAAATATATTCTTGAGGAGGATGAACCTATTGAGAAAAAAGGAATATGTGCTGCGTGGGATGAAGATAATTATATTGTTATGTCATGAATTATGAATAGTGTGGAGTCTCATATAGCCCCAACTATTGCATATTATACCAAGGCCAAGGATATGTGGTCTTTCTTGAGAAAGACATACTCGCATGCCACTAATGTAATCAAAATCCTACAACTAGAAGAGGAGTTATGCAACATTCGACAAGGGGATCAGGACCTATCTCAATATTTTGCTACTTTGACTGCTGCATATGAACGGTTAAAGACTCTTCGTCCACCTTGCCAGCATTGTTATGCATCACACGTTGAGACTGGTATGGTGGCGAAGTTTTTATCTGGCCTATCTTCAGAATACTTTGTGGCAAAGTCTCAAATTCTAACAGGCAGTGAACTTCTAGTTTTAGCAGACACGTATAATAGGCTGAGTCGTTTTGCAGCCACTCTTTCTCAGACTACGCATGACACACCAGTCTCTCAACTTGTGATATCAGGAGGACGGGGCCCTAGTTCTTTTGGAGGCACTAGGGGACGTGGTACAGGCCGTGGTGCTGGACGTGGCAGATTTCAGTGCTCTTATTGTGGCAAAATTGGTCATCTAGAGGATCGTTGTTGGGACAAACATCCTCACCTCAGGTCTAATGTTTCCTCTGGACGTGGTGGAGGTAGAATCACCACAAGCAGAGGTCCTTCTTCATCCCAAGCAACTCATTCAAAGGCAACAATATCTATGGTTGAGTCTTCTACTGATCCTTCTATATCTATGTCATATTCTCTTAACCTAAGTAAGGATGAATATGATCATGTTCTTGCTCAGAGGTCTGCCTCTACATCTACCTCTACATCTGCCAATAATACTGTTGTAGATTCAGCATTCTCTGTTGGTGCTCCTACTGCTGATCCAGGTATGACATGGATGATAGACTCGGGCGCTTCTAGACATTGTTGTAATCAACCACAAAATTTTTCATCATTTGTCAGATTTTCTACACCACAGCATGTTAAGTTGGCTGATGGCAAGTTGTCCCCTGTTTTGGGTAGCGGTGATATTTACCTTCCACATTTAGGCACTATTACACATGTGCTATTTGCTCCTCAGTTTCCTGTTAATTTGATATCTGTGAAGCAGCTAGCTATCGACTTACAATGTAAAGTCATTTTTGAATCTGACTCTTGTTCTTTTCAGGACTTACCAACTGGGAAGATGATTGGTGGCGGCCATGAGCGTGAGGGCCTTTATTTTTTGTCAATCCCAGTTGATGTTGCTGCATCTTCAGTCCCTTCCAAGCCTTCTCCCTTCCAATGGCATCTCAGACTGGGTCAACATTCAGTACCAAAACTTCGTCGCATGTTTCCAGATATTCCTGCATCAGAGTCCTTCTTATGTGATGTCTGCCAGTTGGGCAAGCATACACAGAGCAGCTTTCCTTCGAGTCATAGTCCTTTTGATCTCATTCATGTGGATGTATGGGGTCCTAGTCGGGTTCCTTTTCGATCATGTTTTCGATATTATCTTGTTCTAGTTGATGATTTTACTAGAGTCAGTTGGGTTTTCTTGTTAAGGGAAAGATCTGAAGTCATATGTATTCTTCAAAAATTTATCAAGGAAATAAAAACTCAGTTTGGACTCATTGTCAAAAATATTTGCACTGATAATGCTCTTAAATTCAAGTCTTCCATTCTACTTCAGTTTTATGCCGACCATGGAATTCGACCTCAGTATACTTGTCCACATACGTCCCAACAGAATGGTGTAGCCGAACGCAAACATCGGCAACTCCTAAACGTAGCTCGTACCCTCATGTTACAGTCTCACATGCCTGCCTATTTTTGGGGTGATGCTATTCTTACTGCGTGTTACCTCATTAATAGATTACACTCTTCCTCCATTCAAGATCGTATTCCAATTCAAATTCTATATCAGGGCGTTCATTATTTCATTTACCTCCCAATGTTTTTGGATGCACTTGCTTTGCACATATCCTAGGCCCGAACAAAAGCAAACTTGCTGCCCAAGCCATCAAATGTATCTTTATTGGCTATTCAGCCAATCAAAAGGGATACAAATGCTTTGATCCCTTGACCAAGAAAGACATTATCAGTGCAGATGTTACCTTCTTTGAGTCTCGTCCTTATTTCCCTCCGTCAAATCCCTCTTCATCTGAGATGCATGCACCTATACCTCTTCCTATTCCACCAGTGTCACTTGAGTCATTTCCATCATCTCAACCTAGGTCACATGAACGTTTTCTTGAGCCTCCGTTGGTTTACACTCGTCGTCTAGGTCCCTCTCTCAACCGTCCACCAACATCGTCTCAAGAGGTAAGCTCTACTGATAAGACTGACTCAGGTTTAAGTGATGACTATTCTGTGGCAGATCTCCCTATTGCTATTCGCAAGGGCAAGCGACAGTGTACCTTATATCCTATATCTAATTCTGTCTCTACTGCTCATCTGAGTACACGCTTAGTACAGTTTGATCAAGCTCTATCTAGTCATGTTATCCCGTCCTCGCACCATCACGCCCTGTTAGATCCACGTTGGCGACAAGCTATGCAGGAGGAAATGGATGCTCTTCTTTCTCGGGAGACTTGGGATTTGGTAGACCCCCCAACACGCTGTGATGTGGTTGGCTCACGATGGGTATTCACCATCAAGTATCATTCTGATGGGTCAGTTGAAAGGTTCAAGGCCCGTCTTGTCGCAAAAGGGTATACTCAGACTTATGGTGTTGACTTCTTTGAGACTTTTTCGCCTGTGGCCCGGTTGGGCACTATTCGCTTGATTATCTCTCTTGTTGTCCAACGAGAGTGGCATCTTTTTCAATTGGATGTAAAAAATGCCTTTCTGTATGGAGACCTTTCTAAAATCGTTTATATGCAGCAACCACCTGGTTTTGAGCGACAAGGGGAGTGTTCCAAGGTATGCAAGTTAAAGAAGGCTATTTATGGACTCAAACAGAGTCCCCGTGCATGGTTCCAAAAGCTTACTGAAGTGCTATCTAAGTGTGGATTTCGCCGATCCCAGCTTGAACACTCATTGTTTATCAAGCGAGGCTCAGCAGGACTTGTGATATTTGTTGCAGCGGAGAAGAAGAGAGTGAGAGAGAGAAGCTGCCGTGAGATTGAACCTTGATAACTCTGTTACGATAACCCTCATCTCTCTTATAAAAGAGATTAGGGTAAAAAGGGATTTACAAAATAACTCAATGGAAAATATTAAAGAGATCTTATAACTCTTTAATATTACAAAGAACCTCCTAAAACATAAAACTTTTCTTGTTCAACACTCCCCCTCAAGGTGGAGCATACATATTAAACATGCTCAGCTTGTCACAACATCTAGAGAAATCACCAATAGGAAGAGCTTTGGTGAAGATATCTGCAGCTTGATCTTCTGAAGGAACATGAACAGTGGCAATAGTTCCTGCTTGAACGAGATCCCGAATGTAATGACAATCCACCTCAATATGTTTAGTTCTTTCATGGAAAACTGGATTGTTTGCAATGTGTGTGGCTGCTTGATTGTCACAATACATCTTCATGGGAAGTGTGATTGACACACTTAGGCTAGATAGCATGGATCTAGCCCACGTCATTTCTGCTGCTGTTTGAGCCATAGCTCTGTACTCGGATTCTGCACTAGATCTTGAGACCACACCTTGTTTTTTGCTTCTCCACGATATGAGATTGCCTCCCACAAATACACAAAATCCTGTGGTAGATTTTATGTCCTCTACTGAGCCAGCATAATCAGCATCACTATAGGCTTCCACTTTCAGAGTCTTGCCTTTTGTGAACAAAAGGCCTTTGCCAGGAGAAGATTTCAGATATTTAACCACCATCAAATCAGCATCCCAATGAACTTTCCTTGGTTTTTCCATAAATTGACTTAGTTTTCCCACTGCAAAACTAATGTCTGGTCTTGTCACGGTAACATAGAGAAGTTTTCCAATAAGGGATCTGTAAGATCTAGAATCCACTAATTCTGTTTGGTCATCATGAAGATGTATACGTGGATTCAAAGGTAAATTTGCCGGTTTAGCTCCTAGCATCCCTGTGTCCTGCAATAAATCAAGAACATACTTCCGTTGAGAGAGAACAACACCCTCCCCATTGCGAGCAACTTCTATTCCCAAGAAGTATCGTAGAGAACCCAGATCTTTCGTCACAAAGTGTTTTTGAAGAAACAACTTTGTATCAGAAATTTCTTGATCAGAATCACCCATCAGGATAATATCATCAACATAAACCACGAGAACGGTTATACCTCGGGAAGCCTTCTTGATAAACAAGGAATGATCAAGAGGAGATCTCACAAAGCCACACTGTGAGACTACCTCGGAAAACTTGTGAAACCACGCACGAGGACTCTGTTTGAGTCCATAAATAGCTTTCTTCAGCTTGCACACTTTTCCACACTCTCCATGTCGTTCAAATCCCGGTGGTTGTTGCATATAGACAGTCTCATCAAGATCACCATACAAAAAGGCGTTTTTGACATCCAGTTGATACATGTGCCAGTCATGGTGGACAGCCACAGAAATAATAAGACGAATGGTTCCCAACCGAGCAACTGGAGAGAAGGTCTCAAAGAAATCCACACCGTAGGTCTGCGTGTAGCCCTTAGCAACCAATCGAGCTTTGTATCGTTCCAAAGAACCATCAGAATTATACTTAACTGTGAATACCCACTTTGAGCCAACAATATCACTTCGAGGAGGAGGATCAACAAGTTCCCAAGTGCCCCTCTGCACTAAGGCATCCATCTCATCTTGCATAGCCCGTCTCCATTGGGTGTCTTATAAGGCCTGCTGGTGACACGTAGGAACTGTATGAGCAGCCAAAGCATGAATGAATTGTTGCATATTTTTACTAACCCCATCAGTAGACACAAAATGAGATATAGGATGTAAAGTACATTGCCGTCTGCCTTTGCGAAGAGCAATAGGTAAGTCTTGACAAGGATCAGAATGAGTAGGGCTATGCGCTTCAGATGTACTTACCTCCTGAGAAACGGTTGGCAAAAAATTATGAGAAGGGTCCTGTCGACGTGTGTAGACCAGCGGTGGATCACGAAACTTGGACACAACAGACGAAGGAGATTCAACAGGGAACGACTCCAAAGGAATAGGAGGAATAGGTAGTGGGTCTGGAGACCGTGGCATCTCAGTAGACATAGGAGTGAGGCTATAATAAGGTTGAGACTCAAAGAATGTGACATCCGCACTGATATACTCTTTTTGAGTCAAGGGATCAAAGCATTTGTACCCTTTATGGTTTCTGGAGTAGTCAATGAAAATGCATTTAATGGCTTGGGCTCCCAATTTGTCACGTGTAGGTCTAAGAATGTGAACAAAGCATGTGCAACCAAATACTTTGGGAGCCACTGGAAACAAGGATCTTTGTGGGTGCACAAGTTTAATGGGGATCTGGTTATCAATGGAGGATGAGGGTAAACGATTGGTTAAGTAGCAAGCAGTAAGAATAGCATCTCCCCAAAAATATGCAGGGAGATTAGTATGAAGCATAAGGGAACGAACCACATTTAAAAGTTGACGATGTTTTCGCTCAACTATTCCATTTTGCTGGGAAGTATGGGGACATGTAAACTGAGGAGAAATGCCATTATCTGAGTAAAACTTCATTAAGGTAGATGCCTTAAACTCAAGAGCATTATCAGTGCGAATGTTTTTAACAAGAATACCAAACTGGGTCTTTATTTCAATAATAAGGTTTTTGAGAATACATACGACTTCAGACCTTTCCTTCAAAAGAAAAACCCAGGTGACTCGAGAATAATCATCTACGATGACAAGAAAATAACGAAATCTTGACCTACTAGCAACTCTGTTAGGACCCCACACATCAACATGAAGAAGATCAAATAGTCCACAACTGGACGTACTAAGACTCGATGAATAACTACTACGAGTGTGTTTGCCAAGTTGACAAGCTTCACACTGGAACGACTCTGGTAAGGAGAGATGTGGAAGGAGATGACGGAGCTTGGAGACAGATGGATGACCAAGTCTGAGATGCCACTGGAACGAGGAGGACAACGATGTGATCGATGATGCTGCAATACCCACGGGATCCGACAGGAAGTAGATGCCCCCTTTCTCATAGCCTCCACCAATCGTCTTCCCAGTTGGCAAGTCCTGAAATGAACATAAACCAGAGTCAAACGTAACACGACAATGTAAATCATTAACCAATTGTCCAACAGATAACAAATTTGTGGGAAACTTAGGAGAATATAACACATTGGGAATAGTCATAGATTGAGAGATCTTGATATCTCCATATCCCATAATGGGTGACAATCTACCATCTGCAAGTCTCACATGACGTATCTGAGGTAGTGAGTGTAGCAGAGTAAACATAGAAGGCGTACTACAAAAGTGCCTCGATGCCCCTGAATCAATAATCCAAGTAGTACCTGTATCATGTGAGATAGTGTCAACAAACATAGCGCTGTCAGTCATAACTGTGGAGGCCGATGGCTGAGTAGATCTGTGTGCTAGAAAGTCCTCATACTCTGACTTATTGATACTCACAGTCATTGTCTCAGGCTGAGAAGAAGATAAAGACCCATCTACTACTGATGACGCTGCTTGGGCCGCTCCAATAGAAGACTGTAAAGAGTTCTTCCCCAGCTTTGATGTAACATTTCTGCCTAAGAATGGCGCTGCAATAGGACGATCATGTTTATCCTAACATCTGTCTTCCAAATGACCTATTTTCCCACAATAAGTGCACTGAAATCTCCCCCGACCTCCTCCTGACCCACGGCCCATGCCTCTTCCCCTGAAGAAACCGCGTCCACGTCCTCCTGAAGCTGCTAAGGCAGAGGCATGGATATCACTGGCCGGTGAAGAGAGGGTCACAGCAAGACGACTAAGCCTGTTGTAGGCTTCAGCTAGATCACAGATTTCTGCTCCAGTCAGCATCTGAGCCTTTGCTACTGCATATTCAGAGGAGAGACCCTGTAGGAATTTCGCAACCATAGACTGTTCACCATGGGTCTTATAACATGTTGGACATGGAGGACGTAATGCTTTAAGTCGCTCAGAGATGGACTTAAGGGAAGCGAAGTACTGAGCAAGACTTTGGTCACCCTGTTGCAGATTAAGTAGTTCCTCCTCTACCTGCAATATTTTGCTAATATTCCTGTCATTCGAGTAAGTCTGTTTCAAGAAATACCACATTTGCCTTGCCGAGGTGTAGTATGCAATAGTTGATGCAATTTGGGGTTGCACACTATTCATGATCCATGACATGACAATATTATTATCTCCCTTCCATGAACTATATTTTCCACTCTTTTCAACAGGTTCGTTTTCTTCTATAACATGCTCCTTTTGATGTCCAATCACAGACATCATAAACACACGAGACCAAATCTCATAGTTAGATCCATCTAACTTTAGATTAGAACCATACGAAAATGGATTTCCTCCACTTTTAACTTCATGAGAAAAATCAGATTTATTACTTTCAGCCATCATAAATCTGTCCACAAGAGATCAACCACCAATAGCGAGAGAATATATATATATATATATATATATATATATATATATATATATATATATCTGTATATATATATTTCTATATAAAAAGAAACTGATCAACAAGAACAGACGTCCCACACGGCAACGTTAGATGCGCAGAAACAATCAACCTGCTGTCCAACTTTTGACAGCAATACCACAACAAAGAAGACTGCAATTTGAAGACAGAAAAACGCTGCTACCAGCAAGCCCACAACTGAAAACGAATCCCCACTGTTTGCATTGTTTGCGCTGACCAACGACTTATCTATTTATGCATCTAACGCTGCTGTACCACAGTTTATCCTTCACAGATCATGAATAACGACATCAAATAAAACCATCAACATAAACTTGCCATAGACGTCATAGATAGCAGTCCTCCACTTGGCTGCATTGATCATATAACATATCAAATCATAGGCGATTAATCAGCGCAGACTCCCACACAGCTGCGATACTATATTCACTTCTGAAAAATCCACGGCTGGAGTCTATTCACGCATCTCTCCTAGCGTGAATAGACTCCTCCACACTGTTCCGTTGCTGGAAAACAGCAACTAGAACAGGCAAGAGGTGAAGGAGAAAGAAAACAGAGGAAGTAGAAGAGATCAAGCCTGAAAGGAGACGGAGGATCGCCGACGGTGTGCGTCACGTCCGCGCGCTGGCTGTGTGCTTCAAGTCTCCAGTCACGTCCGTAGCTCTGATACCATGTTGCAGCGGAGAAGAAGAGAGTGAGACAGAGAAGCTGCCGTGAGGTTGAACCTTGATAACTCTGTTACGATAACCCTCATCTCTCTTATAAAAGAGATTAGGGTAAAAAGGGATTTACAAAATAACTCAATGGAAAATAAGGAAAATATTAAAGAGATCTTATAACTCTTTAATATTACAAGGAACCTCCTAAAACATAAAACTTTTCTTGTTCAACATTTGCCAAGTTGACAAGCTTCACACTGGAACGACTCTGGTAAGGAGAGATGTGGAAGGAGATGACGGAGCTTGGAGACAGATGGATGACCAAGTCTGAGATGCCACTGGAACGAGGAGGACAACGATGTGATCGATGATGCTGCAATACCCACGGGATCCGACAGGAAGTAGATGCCCCCTTTCTCATAGCCTCCACCAATCGTCTTCCCAGTTGGCAAGTCCTGAAATGAACATAAACCAGAGTCAAACGTAACACGACAATGTAAATCATTAACCAATTGTCCGACAGATAACAAATTTGTAGGAAACTTAGGAGCATATAACACGTTGGGAATAGTCATAGATTGAGAGATCTTGATATCTCCATATCCCATAATGGGTGACAATCTACCATCTGCAAGTCTCACATGACGTATCTGAGGTAGTGAGTGTAGCAGAGTAAACATAGAAGGCGTACTACAAAAGTGCCTCGATGTCCCTGAATCAATAATCCAAGTAGTACCTGTATCATGTGAGATAGTGTCAACAGACATAGCGCTGTCAGTCATAACTGTGGAGGTCGATGGCTGAGTAGATCTGTGTGCTAGAAAGTCCTCATACTCTGACTTATTGATACTCACAGTCATTGTCTCAGGCTGAGAAGAAGATAAAGACCCATCTACTACTGATGACGCTGCTTGGGCCGCTCCAATAGAAGACTGTAAAGAGTTCTTCCCCAGCTTTGATGTAACATTTCTGCCTAAGGATGGGGCTGCAGTAGGACGACCATGTTTATCCTAACATCTGTCTTCCAAATGACCTATTTTCCCACAATAAGTGCACTGAAATCTCCCCCGACCTCCTCCTGACCCACGGCCCATGCCTCTTCCCCTGAAGAAACAGCGTCCATGTCCTCCTGAAGCTGCTAAGGCAGAGGCATGGATATCACTGGCCGGTGAAGAGAGGGTCACAGCAAGACGACTAAGCCTGTTGTAGGCTTCAGCTAGATCACAGATTTCTGCTCCAGTCAGCATCTGAGCCTTTGCTACTGCATATTCAGAGGAGAGACCCTGTAGGAATTTCGCAACCATAGACTGTTCACCATGGGTCTTATAACATGTTGGACATGGAGGACGTAATGCTTTAAGTCGCTCAGAGATGGACTTAAGGGAAGCGAAGTACTGAGCAAGACTTTGGTCACCCTGTTGCAGATTAAGTAGTTCCTCCTCTACCTGCAATATTTTGCTAATATTCCTGTCATTCGAGTAAGTCTGTTTCAAGAAATACCACATTTGCCTTGCCGAGGTGTAGTATGCAATAGTTGATGCAATTTGGGGTTGCACACTATTCATGATCCATGACATGACAATATTATTATCTCCCTTCCATGAACTATATTTTCCACTCTTTTCAACAGGTTCGTTTTCTTCTATAACATGCTCCTTTTGATGTCCAATCACAGACATCATAAACACACGAGACCAAATCTCATAGTTAGATCCATCTAACTTTAGAGTAGAACCATACGAAAATGGATTTCCTCCACTTTTAACTTCATGAGAAAAATCAGATTTATTACTTTCAGCCATCATAAATCTGTCCACAAGAGATCAACCACCAATAGCGAGAGAATATATATATATTTCTATTGAAAAAGAAACTGACCAACAAGAACAGACGTCCCACACGACAAAGTTAGATGCGCAGAAACAATCAACCTGCTGTCCAACTGTTGACAGCAATACCACAACAAAGAGGACTGCAATCTGAAGACAGAAAAACGCTGCTATCAGCAAGCCCACAACAATCCCCACTGTTTGTATTGTTTGCGCTGACGAACGACTTATCTATTTATGCATCTAACGCTGCTGTACCACAGTTTATCCTTCACAGATCATGAATAACGACAACAAATAAAACCATCAACATAAACTTGCCATAGACGTCATAGATAGCAGTCCTCCACTTGGCTGCGTTGATCATATAACATATCAAATCATAGGCGATTAATCAGCGCAGACTCCCACACAGCTGCGATACTATATTCACTTCTGAAAAATCCACGGCTGGAGTCTATTCACGCATCTCTCCTAGCGTGAATAGACTCCTCCACACTGTTCCGTTGCTGGAAAACAGCAACTAGAACAGGCGAGAGGTGAAGGAGAAAGAAACAGAGGAAGTAGAAGAGATCAAGCCTGAAAGGAGGCGGAGGATCGCCGACGGTGTGCGTCACGTCCGCGCGCTGGCTGTGTGCTTCAAGTCTCCAGTCACGTCCATAGCTCTGATACCATGTTGCAGCGGAGAAGAAGAGAGTGAGAGAGAGAAGCTGCCGTGAGATTGAACTAAAAGAACTTGTTATTACGATAACCCTTATCTCTCTTATAAAAGAGATTAGGGTAAAAAGGGATTTACAAAATAAGTCAATGGGAAATAAGGAAAATATTAAAGAGACCTTATAACTCTTTAATATTATAAGGAACCTCCTAAAACATAAAACTTTTCTTATTCAACAATATTGATTGTCTACATGGATGATATTGTTCTTATAGGGGAAAATGATCAAGAAATAGCTCAAACAAAGGAGTTTTTACAGCAACACTTTGTTACGAAAGACCTTGGACAACTTCGTTATTTTCTTGGTATTGAGGTGGCTCGTAGTAATAAAGGAGTTGTAGTGTCTCATAGGAAATATGTTCTTGATCTTCTACAGGAAACGGGACTATTGGGGGCTAAACCTGCCACACTTCCCATGAATCCTCGCATTCATATACATGATGATGACTCAGAGCCGTTTGACTCTAGATCTTACAGATCTCTGATAGGGAAACTGTTATATTTGACTGTCACTCGTCCCGACATTAGCTTTGCTGTGAATAAGTTGAGCCAATTCATGGAAAAACCCCGAAAAGTTCACTGGGATGCAGCTCTAATGATTGTAAGATACTTGAAATCAGCCCCGGGAAAGGGGCTATGGTTCAAGAAAGGAGAATGTGTTGACATCGAGGCGTATAGTGATGCTGATTATGCTGGATCTTTAGATGACAGGAAGTCTACTACCGGTTTTTGTGTCTTTGTGGGCGGTAATCTTAGTTCCTGGAGGAGCAAGAAGCAGAATGTTGTGGCTCGTTCTAGTGCTAAGTCGGAATGTAGGGCTATGGCTCAAACTGCGGCTGAAATTTCGTGGGTTAGATCACTACTTGTAGAGTTCGGTGTCTCAGTGAATCTCCCAATGAAAATGTATTGTGACAACAAGACAGCTACATATATCGCTAACAATCCTGTCTTCCATGAGAGGACTAAACACATTGAAGTGGATTGCCACTATATTCGGGACTTAGTTCAAAGAGGAATTGTTAGCACTATTCATGTCTCCTCAGAAGATCAGGCAGCAGATATTCTCACTAAAGCTCTTCCCATAGGCGATTTCCTGAGATGTTGTAACAAGTTGAGCATGATTGATATATATGTTCCAGCTTGAGGGGGAGTGTTAAAGATACAAAAAGGGGTTTTCTGAAATATTAGGAAGTTAGGGAGGATCTCTTTAAATGTTTTGTTATTTTTAGTGGACTTTTCTTGTAATTTTCCCTAACCCTAATCTCTTAATAGAGATTCGGGTCACGTAATGAACTTCAACTTTTTGCCGCCTCTCTCTCTCTCTCTCGCAACAATTGTAAAACACAAATTTGACAGCAGTATAATGGTTCTTCTCTTCTTAATATTTAAGAAAATATGTCTTTGGAAAGGCCAAATAATTTTTTTGCTTTTTAGTCAAAATGCCTAGGCTCATGGTTGCCTAGGCATATATGTCCACATTTCTAAAAAGCTGGTCACCTAGATTAGCCTAAGATACCCAAGGTCGTTTGGTGTACCTTAGCAACATAGATAAAATCACACCCTCTTAAAGATAGTTGAATGTTGTTATTCTGCCTGCACTTCATTTGTTTGATTTGTTGTTTACATTTCATTTGCAGGCAACCAGAAAGGAAGCTACGGCTGCATTAAAGGATGGTATGTTCTTTTTTACTTTGTGACCTTTGTTAAGAAATCAAGGTACATATTTGTCTTAGATCGAGTTCTCTTATTTAAATTCTGAGCTTCACTAGAGACAAAAAGAAAAAGAAGCAAAGGGAAGATTCTCTTACATCCAACTTGTAGATTGTACTATCTTACGGGTTTTGGAGTCATCCATAGTTGAATCTAGTGTCTATTAATATAGGCTTCATTAATTCTCTTGAATGTGGTATAAATTTAGTGATATCTTACTGTCTTATGGATTCTTTTTGTAGCCCTGGAGATTCATCTTTATCTATTTATATAGGGATGTGTGGGACTACTCTTTTACTATCATTGGTTATCCCTTCAATATTTTGAAGGGGTTTATTTCTTACATCATCCATACCTTTGCAACGAAAGATCTTGGATACATGCACTGTTTCCTTGGAGTTGAAGTGAAACGAGAGGGCAGTATCATTCTTTTAAATTAAGCACGTTATGCTGGCGATATTCTTAAATGAGCCAATATGATTGATTGTAAGCCTACCAATAATCCTATGGGCCGCTCACCATATTGCTATTAGATTACCCATCCATATTTCTATCCTACATTCTACAAAAGTATAGTGGGCTGTTCAATATACTTGACATTTACTTGGTGCAACCTCATATACAGTATGGACACTGTTTGCGAACACATGCAATTGCCTACTCTGTTTCATTTCCAATTGGTGAAGTGAATATTATGTTATGTAAAGGCCAACCTACACTTTTTTATTCTGATTTGTTGACGGATCTTGATGTATGGGTCCGGGTCTGGACCCGATCCAGTGTGTCCTAATTTGGGCATACTTATAGCATTGTAAACCCTAATCTTAAAAGTTAATGAAGTATCAAAGAGAGAGAGAGTCTGGCGGCTTGTGGGCACCAGACCTCCTCACCCGTGGTTTTTTTCCCTCTAGTTGAGGGTTTTCCACGTTACATCTGTGTTCGATCTTCCGTTCTTGTGCGTCTATTATTTCTACATGGTATCAGAGCCGACGAGCTTGGAAATTTTTTTTAGGGTTGTGAAGTTCCAACCCCAAATCACTTGCTGCCGCCACTGCCGCTGCTTCCGCTGCCGCCGCCGCCGCCGCTGCCCGGCTGCATCGCCTGAGATCCTCTGCGTCGCCCGTGTCTGCCACTCTGCCGCCGCTGCTCCTCCGCCGCTGCCATTTGCCGACTGTGCCCTAGTTGTGCCGTTGTTTTGCTCCAGCGCTGCTGATCGCTCCAGCGTCGCCCGACCAGGCTCCAGTGCTGTCCTCAAGGGTTGCCGCTGCTGTGTGCCTCTGTTGGTCATCCGCTTGTAGTTGGTGATCATGGCCGACACGTCTTCCTCCTCCACAGTCAATACCGATCAGCATGATGTTGGGACCGTGAGAACTGATAATGTACCGGTTCAAGTTACCACCATTCGGCTTACCAAAGAGAATTATCTACGATGGTCTGCTGCAATTACTATGGGGATCGCTGGTTGATGACGAATTGCCTATGTGAATGGGAGAAAGGCCGAACCTGCTGTGGATAGTATGGCTTGGGATACATGGTTTCTTGAGGACAACCAGGTAAAAACTTGGATTGTTAATTCAGTGTCTTCGGATATTCAACCCCTCATTTTTCGAAAGAAGACTGCGAGGGATATGTGGATTATTTTGGAATAGATGTACGGTCAAAAGAAAAGAAAAGTTCGTGTGTATCAACTAATGAAGGACGTGTATGCTCTGCGGCAAGGGGATCTTTCGGTTGCAGATTTCTACGCAGCATTAAAATCTAAGTGGGAGGATCTTGACTACTATTCTGATGTTACATGGAGTTCTGCTCAAGACCAGATGCAGTATATGGCAAAGGAGTGGGAGAATAGGGTATTCCTTTTCTTAGCTGGACTGAACGATGAATTCGAGAATATAAGAAGTTAGATTCTTAACTCTGAAGAATCATTCAGTATTGAAGTTGTCTATTCCCGTGTTGAAGCTGAAGAGCAAAGGAGGCTGGTCATAAGTGGGAGAAAGGGGGATCCCATGTCTCACAATTAACGGTCCGCCTTCGTTAGCCGTGCCTCTGTGGGAACTACCCGTTCTTCCTGTCAATGTACACACTGCAAAAAACTTGGTCATACTATGGACTTTTGTTGGGACCTGCATCCCTAGAAGAAGAATAGTAGGGGAGGTCTTCTGGTGGGAAGAAGCCCGTTTTGAATGCAACGAATCCTAGTGATGGTAAAGTTTCTATTTCTGCAGAACGGATTCGTGAGCTGCGAGCATATTTGAGCCAGATTGATGTTTTTCAGGCAAACACGTCAGATGAGGTGTAGGTCAATCAGGCACTGGTTGTTTCAGGTGAACAAGGTACTTCTTGTATGGGAGAGTGAATTGTTGATAGCAGTGCCACTCATCACATGACTGGTAACCCTAAACTCTTTCATGACTACAAGCTATCATCGGGAAAGGAACGTGTGTCCCTTGCCGATGGCTCCTTTACCTCTGTGGCAGGGAAAGGAAGTCTGCCTTTGTTGAACAATTTCTTAGTGCATGGTGCCCTGCATGTTCCCCATCTTCCCTTAAAAATCTTTTATCTGTTAGCAAGATCACCAAGGAACTAAACTGTGAACTTATATTTTCTGAAAAACGTTGTGTTTTGCAGGACTTGGTGATAGGGAAGAAGATTGGGATTTGTTTGGTGTCTGATAGTTTGTATCGGCTTCCTATACGCGTTGCCACAACCCTTATGTCAACAGTCAGCAGGACAGAGAAGAAGAAGGAAGAGTGTCGTCAGTTATTTTTGTATTGGCATGAACGCCTTGGTCATCTCCCTTTTGGGATTGTGAAACAATTGTTCCCTGAATTGTGTTCCAGTTTGAACATTTCCATGTATTTTGTGATGTGTGTCCGTTTGCGAAGCATGTTAGAGCTTCGTATCCTATTTCAAATAGTCGTGCTCATAAAACTTTCTCTTTGATTCATTCTGATGTGTGGGGGCCTTCAGGCATTCATTCTTGTGGTGGTTTTCAGTACTTTATGACTTTCATAGATGACTATTCAAGGTGTACTTTTGTTTATCTGTTGAAAGACCGTAGCGAAGTGTCTCATATTATAGAAACCTTCATTCTCCTAGTGGAAAACCAGTATGGTGAGTCTGTCAAGACATTCCGGTCTGATAATGCTCGTGAGTATATGTGTCTCACTGTCGAGGAATTCTTTCGAAAGAGGGGGATTGTTCATGAGACATCATGTAGTTATACACCTCTACAAAATGGAGTTGCTGAGAGAAAAAACCGTGAGTTACTAAATGTCAGTAGACCTTTATTGTTCCAAAGGAATCTTCCAAAATATTATTGGGGAGATGCGGTCATTACTAGTGCCTATTTGATTAATCGCATGCCTAGTCAAGTGCTCAATGGTCGTACACCCTACTCCATACTTCCAGGGAGTAGCCAACCTTTTCACCTCCCTCATCGGGTCTTTGGATGT